>NC_037602.1:4531824-4831824 GCF_003073045.1 Pomacea canaliculata
AATATATTTTTTTTTTTTTACCTCTTCATGTCCCGCTGTAGTCTCGACCGCCACTACACCACGGATGTGACTAAACCGGAAGTTTGTGCCAAACAAGCGCCTCGTTCTAGCATTACTAAAGATTTAAACAATAATCGTTTGCAAGCTCGAAAATGCAACATTATGTGTAGAAAAAAAAACAGTCGCTCCTAAGTTAACACACACACACACTTAGGAACAGTACAAAATACAAGTTTTGTTGTCACGGTAATTATTAGTGAGGGTTAGGGAGAGGAAATTGGTCTGTTCGTAACACGTGCAAAGTGCTACGTCTCCAAAGGGAACGCGAGCACAAGGTTTAACCTCTGACTGTGCAAGTTGAATTTTTTTAATCGTTCTAAATCACGTAACGCTCTCTACACGACGTACACGCTAGAAATTCGCACTTCTTGCCAATTAAAATATCAACACACAACTAATATATATATTACTGATAGAATGAGAACCATGCCTAGTGAAGCAGCTTCCTATTAGTGTTGCTTTCTTTATATTACTAACTCCATTTTACGTGACCTAGTCAATTGTATTCTATTCTTCTGGTAATAAATGATTGACAAATAAACCTTACGATATTTCCAGACAAGATAATCCGATGATATACTACAAGAATTTTAAAAAATGATTGTGTAATTGACTTAGGCGCTATTGAGAATTATAGTACGGAGATACTAAGGACTCTTAGTATGAACTCTTGCTATTAGCCAAGGTAGGATATTTAGTTCTTCCCTTACATTAGGTGATCCTATCGGTCCAGTGTTTTTCGGTTGTCTTTTACTGAAGCGCCCACTCACTATACACTCTGCACTGAAACCTACACGACAAATCCAATTACCAAAACGTATAGTTTACTTATGGGTTATTTGCAGACAAATTAAAGAAATAAAAATCAAAGTGAATGAAAAAAAATAAAAACTCCATTGCCCAAGGAACATGTTTTGATGATGGCTGTCACTTACCAATTGACAAATACCAGTTTGACACATATATTTATAAATATGCGCGCGTGATGCCGCTCAAGCAAGAGCAGATGAAATTTATATATATATATCAAAACCCAAAAAATGAAATGCAAAAGAAAATGAAACGTTAAATCCCTCTATTTGCTCCTACATCTCCCAAATATACATGCCAATTAAAATCAGCAGGATTAGCAAAAAATTAAAAAGCCTATTGAGTCATAGTGCTAAAAAGGAGATTCTTCTATTCTTTCAAAGAACATCTTCATCTCTAGTGACAATTTTTTAATTAAAATTTAGCGCATTGAACATTTAACAGTAAATATAAAACACAAACTGATAGGCACACTGACCGGCATACATATTTCAAGGTTATCGCATTATATCAACATTTATTTCAGATATAGTGGTAAACAGGAGCTGAAGGAAGAAATAAGACTAGCACTAATGGAACCATAAATTTCGGATTATTTGATATTCAAGACAAGACTGCAGCAACTGCAACGCAGAAAGACAGAATTTGTTGTAAGATCATCATGGTGAACATACATAAGTGGAATAAGATTTGATGTCTACGTGTGTGGGGGATGAGAACTGTTTTACGATCGAATAATGGATGGATGCTTGTTGATCTCAATGAGAAAACTTTTATTTTTTGTCATACTGTTGACATAGTTTTTAACATTTAAAAGCAGAATTTCAAATGAGATGCGGTCTGTGATAATTTATGCAAAATAGCGATTTTTTTTTTTTTTTTTTTTTTTTTTTGTAGATACAGTATTACTTATTTTTAATTTTTAACTTAAGTATTTTAATTTTTTTTATTTATACTATAACATTTAGCGTAAATAGACGAGAGAAAGGGAAGTTACCGTGGGTCCATGACACTATAGATTATCCAGGCTCCTGCGAGGATACAAGGGCGAGTAATACCTGACCGCCTTCTGCAGAATTTCTCACTACAGCAGTTTTTACATGTGATAGAAAGTACCCTGCAGTTGGAATCTGAAACATTTATAAGGAGTCTCATGTGTTCTCTACAGCAGCTATCTGATTATGGACATTCCACATTAAGGGAAGATGGTACAATAAATAGTATCAGTTCGACCTCTGAAGAACTAAGACCACTCATTATTCCAAATTGCATTACGTACAAGCAAGCAACAAAAACGAAATAATATGTGCACAAAATATAAATCGTACTAATAATAAAGAGGCACCGGAGCATTTTGTTTCGACCATTCAACAAACTGACCGGGTTGTACATACCCCCAGTGCTAAATACTTTCTGAAAGTATCACTCAATCTTAACCTATTTGGCATTAATAGTTACAGTTCAGACAAATAATAACAATGCACTAGGAAATCACTGAAATCGTTTCTTAAATGCTACTTAACCTACAACAAACTAAAAGCAGGATGAACTAAAAAACCTGTTTATGAAAAATATAAGGAAACAACAAAATCTGATGCTGTACCTTAGTGAAGTTAAGGTAAGTATATATCACAGAGATATAACAACTTTTGTTTAAAAACAATCTTCAAGTAATAGTTTAATACATTACAAAACAATATCAACTAAAATCCTATTGGTTGAATTTGAAATGTTTTTACCAATACAAAAGTTTCGAACATCATCAAGTAATGTTTGAATAAGGCGTTGATCGGTTTAGGGGAAAGGGAACTTACCGGCAAGAAGAAGAAAAATGGCCGGCGACAATAAAAACGCCACAGAATAGGTGATTCTCATACTTTTGTCCACACATGGACAGGTAAAATACTTATCCTCCCATATGTAGTCTGCGACGGCAATTACAGCAAATGTAACTAATGAAAAATAAGTCTTGACCATTCCAGAGATGTCTTTCATAAGTCCCATTTCTGTATGATTCTGGATCAGCCTGGTTCGTCTCAAAGAGTGTTATTGACGAGCCTGTAATTAAAAAAGCAGCAGTAAATTTCATGTTTATTACTCAATTCTTCGAATTGTAATATCACTGTCCTAGAAAAAATAGATTGAACGTCATGTCATCCAAGTTTCAATCTAGGTGATCAATTTATTTCACTAAGTTTTATTAGCCCTTTCTCTACTTTCGGGTTAATTAAAGCCTTTATCCTCTTGCGTGTTGGGGGCGTTCTTTTGACTCCCTGAAAACAAGAGTACTATCAACCTTTTGTTGTCTGGAGGATGTACCTGTAAATAGAAAATCAATTAACACATATCTTGTATTCAGCATATTATGCATTGTATTATTAAAATAAAGATAGAAAAAATGAAGGAAAATGATTTTTAAAAAACTCAGGAGCAAATGCATTGATGTTGCAATACCGTATTTACCGATACTTTTCTGCAATATCCAATTTACTGAAGTGATGAGGTCTTCTTGCGATGATCATCACCACAGTGTGCCTTCAGCCGTTAATAGGCCAAGAATTAAAAGTTTAGATTAAAATTGAACACTTGTACCCAGTCAGAGAACAATTACAAATTAAAGAGTTTATGGGGTGCGAAATAAAATAGTGGCAAGAAACATTCTATATGAGTGAACTAATTGTATAAAGCGATAATTTTCATAGCAACATCGTGATTTTTGCTGACTTTCCTATTGTAACTAACCCAAACGAGGGCTGACTAAAATCTGTGAGATTCTTGTTACTAACTTAAAGGGATTCTAAAGGCAAAATTAGAACCACTGCATTAAAGGAAAGGCTTATTCTTACCTGTCACAACGATGAACCAAATCGGAAGAGCGACGCTGCTTTTTCTACCCACAAGCTTTGGGATATATATTCGTTTTCGTGTCCAATTTCTGAGAAATGGTCAGATGACGTGTCGCTCGTGCCTGCATTGAAAAGAAGCAGCTGTGCGCTTTACCGAGTCGATGAAAAAAACATACATGGATCTCTTTACAGTGCGAATTCAACCAGAGTTTTTAGAAATGCAGGTAACACTAACCAGAGGTGCAACGTGGACCAGAACTAAAAGGGGCATGAGGTAAATCCTTTAATGCTTACGCATTTTAGACAGGATAGGATCCCTAATATTTATAGAATGTGATGCTGGTAAACAAGTTGGCCCACCAAGGCATCCAGATGTATAGCGTAGCACATGCAGTCCCCACCCAAACATCAAAGACAGAGGGAGTACTTTATAGTCAAATATAACCCCAATCTTCTAACTATTACTTTGCATCTCCATCTAAATAAGGTTGTCAAGACAAAACGCATAAGGGCTTACATTCGACTTCACCAAGTGAAGACTTTTGAAATGCCAACTTCATCTTTGCTGTGGCTCTAACACCCAATAAGATCCTTGCCAAACATCGCCTATGGTTATTATAAATTCTGGCATACTACATCTGTTACAAGAGACGTAAGTAAAAAAAGGCAATCAAAATGGTGTTGTTTGATCAAAACAATACAAAACCTGTTGAAAGTCAGGAAGCAAAACAAAGAATACTAGGAAATACTAACAGCACCGTGACATTGACAAAGCCTAAAGAATGACCCAAAGAAACTATGTCAAGTTGGAAAATCACTTAAGAGTAAAGTCTCCACCATTCAGGACGAATTGGGAAATTACGGACTATCCTGACACAAGTAATGTATTATACCAAATGTTTACAGCATAATGACGGTTTAACAAGTTTAAGCATTTTGATTGCTACGTTCTACAACCTGCATTTTCATACTTATCAATATTGGCTTGTGCAATTTTCACTTACAAAATAAATCCAAACAAAAGAAAAAAGCAGTGGAGAAGTTCCCTGTACGTGTAGGAATGTGACAGATTCGTTACAGCGTTGTAATGACAATACTACAATGCGTGACATAGAAGAACTGATATCTAATGCGTGCCAGTTGAGTGTGTAAGAGGAGGGAAAGAAAACACGACTCAGATGCTTTCTGTGGCACACAGCGTGGAAGCTTCTGCTTTACCACCGACTACAATTGACGTCAGCACTCGTGTCGCTTCACTGACTCCCTCCGCTCTAGAGAAAAACAGGGCCGCAGCGAGGTAGGATAGGTGGGCAGCGTTCAGCAACGCAAACAGTCGAGGAAAGCTTTTTTCCGATTTTCCAAATTGACATGTCACCTTGTTTGATGAATGCGATCCAGGCCCAAGGATATAAGTTTTTGCGGCTATAGCGAGGCAGTTTCTTCAGTATAATATCAATAGTGTCAGGGCCGGATAGTTTTTTTATAGGGTCCGGGATAAGAGGGGTACATAGTTTAGGTTAGAGGTTCAGTCAGGGCCTTTTCCTGATATACCAGTGGAGACTACCGTCTCTGAGAGCAGAAAACATTTTAATGAAGCAAACATCAGTATCATTATGATGACAGTTAGCTACAGCGACAGCGAGAGAGACAAAGTGAGAGAAGGAGAAGCAAAATGATGGGCCTGAGCCGTATTCATAACTTACAGGTTTACTTTGATACTTTCTAAGTGGGTTATGGGCATATGAACTAATTATTTATTCGATCATTATACCACATCTTCCAGAAGTGTGGTCCTCAATAATGCCGCAACAAGGCAGACTGACCCCAAGCAATTCAACTAAAGTATAACGAGGGTAGCTGAATAGATCATCTTACCTTCCGCAGGTGCAAGGGTAGAGGGAGACAGCCGTCGTCTTCTTTAGTCCATGAACAGAACTGTGATCACTAGTGCTTAACAGAACGCTGTATCCATCGCGTGATTTCTTCCAAGATGTAGGCCAGCGGTTCTCAACCTTTTACTTGTGACGCCCCCCTGACGAACACCGGTACTTCCGCGCGCCCCACTTAGCCAGCAAGGTCGGTGGAGGAGATGGGGGGGGGGAGCCTTAGCTAACCTCGAACGCCGCGTCGAGGGAATCAGTACAATTTAGAAACGGAAGAACAAAGTTGGTGTCTGCAAGAAGTATAATTGTTAATGAAATTTTACTAAAGCAACTTCTGTGGTGCTAATAAATATTATTTTATTGGACACTCGCTTTGATTAATGAGAAGTTGAGCCTGCTTGCTGTTGCATAGAGAAGCGACCTGTGTGCGATGTTCGTACCCACTGCTATTCGCAGCTCAGCCCTCTGCGTCACACGATTTTCTGTATTTCGACTTCAGTGCTGCCAATGCTGAAAATCCTTGCTCACAATATACGAAGTTGAAAATGGCAGAAGAAACTTTCATTGCTTTCTCAGAAAGGAGAGGATATGCACCGTTGACGCTAATCCAGAATGTTGGCACTGGTGTTGTTTGGAAGACTATTTTCAGGGATTGGTCACTCGAAAGGTCGACGAGCTGCTCTTCTTCTTCCGTGGACAACCCGCTTGTGCTAGGATCAGCCAGAAATGGATTACGAATCCAATCGTATTTAGTCACATCAATTTCAGCGAAGTAATGCTGAAACCTTTCTTGCAGTCCGTTTAGATGGGCAATAATTACATTCTTCATCTGATCAAGATTCAAGTTGTCAGCCTTGCACTTACACAAGCACGGAAACATATCAAAACTATTTTCCTGGCGTATCTTTTGCGTCCACAACAAAATTTTTCGGACGACAGCATTCATCTTGTCAGTTGTTTGTAATATGGTGGTGTCTTTCCCTTGCATAGAAGTATTCACAACGTTCAGCTTCTGAAATATGTCCGATAAATATGCCATTAGCAGCAGCCATCGGTCGTTCTTAAGCAGGTCAGCCTTGTTGAAAGAGTTCTCCTTCAGAAACGCCCACAATTCTTCCCTCAATTCAAAGACACTCGCGAGAGCTTTTCCACTCGACAACCACTTGATTCGCAGTACTAGAGCAAGGCGTCCTAGTCGGCTCCCATGTTTTGACATATCAGAGAAAACAGGCGAGATCTGGCAGAACTGTTATTCACAAAGTTCTCCACTTTGATGACATCCGTTGGCACTGTGTTCAAGTCAACACTCAAATCTTTGGAAGCTAGAACTTCACGGTGGATCATGCAGTGAGTCCAAACTACGTCTGGAGCAACCTTTTTAATAAGAGATTGCAACCCTGAGAACCGCTGTTAGCCTATTTATTAGCCTTTCAAACTATAATTAATAGTATATTATTTAATATTATATGTATAAATTAATATGATGTGTTAGCATGTCCATATGTAAAGCGCTTTGAGTCTGGCTGATGCTAGAAAAAGGCGCTATACAAATGTGTTATTTATTTATCAAAACCATGTTTAATGCCAATGGCAATGCCACGCTGTGTCATAGGCCGGTCTATGTTATTTTGTCGGGAGGGGAGAGTGGGTATGGTCGATTTTTGAGAGGGGAGCGAGGGCTGGCGTCGAGTGAATGATCGTTAGGGTTTAGCGTTGGGGTTAGGTTTAGGGTTGGGGTTAGAGTTAGTGTTAATTTTAAGGTTAGGGCTAGGGTTGGGGTTAGAGTTAGTGTTAATTTTAAGGTTAGGGCTAGGGTTGGGGTTAGAGTTAGTGTTAATTTTAAGGTTAGGGTTAGGGTGAGGATGAGGATTAGCGTTGGGGTTAGGTTTAGGCTTAGGTTTACAGGGAAAACAATCAACTAAGTGAGTGAAGGAATTAAGTATTATATAATAATTTGTAGTAAACATAAAGGAAGGTGGACATGTAAAGTGGTGGTTAAGAAAAAAAATATATATGTATATATTTACAAGGTTTCCTGGAGTTCGGAGGTATTTCTAGAGGCCTCATCTAGTTGTCTTGAAAGTATTTAGATAGATGGCATCGAAAGCAGTTCAGGGAGTTCAACCGCGAGAGGGAAACTGTTCCATAGCACGCTTCCTGAGTATTTATTGGAATGACCTTTGCTTGTTTAGTGCGTTGGAGGGCAAGATTTATTAATACAGAGGTTATACAGATAGGTCAGGGTTTCCGTAATGACCGGTGCTGAGAGCTTTAGAATTTTGTTGTTGATGCTGTCTGGTCCTCTGGCGTTAGTATCTTTGAGTTTGGTAAGTGCTTGATATACTTCCAATATACTCAAGGGGGAATGGAAAGAGCTGTATCACCTTTCTCTCCCTTCCTCACCTTCTCTCCGGGACGGTATAAGACCGTGGCCCTGACAGCCGGCTTTTTTCTTTCCGTCGATCGACCTGTCACAAGCTGTTTGGATGAGTGGACGTCTTTTTCTTTGGGTTCCACACTCTTCTAGTCTGTAGGGGCCCTGATAGGCGGCTGGAAGTGCGCGTGAGGGCGAGTGAAAGTATTTTTATATGTTAATAACTATGCTGTTCAGATTTTGAGTAACCGCCTCCTTATACTCAGACTCGCCTACTAGCTCACACAAACATTCCAGGCCAAAGTCGGCCGCCGTAAGCGCGCAGCAGTTGAACGTCTAACTTCTAGCATTTCACTCGCTCACTTGCTCCAGCTGCTGCCCCACCTGATACTCGTGCCCGGGTGCGGCCAAGCCTTTCTGCGGAGCAGCGAAGGTGCGAACCCGCGAGTAGGGGCCCACGTGACCAACGGTCCATAGCCCCTCTAAACAGGCAACTACAGTTGAAGACGCTTGGCAAGTCCAGGACTGCCTGTTGTCTCCTGCAGGTAAAATTCCCTAAAAGCTGGGCGATCATTTGGACGCGTGGCTGGTGGAGTACCGAAGGAGTCGTCGTTCCAGTATCACTATCACGACTGTCTTACTAGTCACAAGCACGACTGTATCACTAACACAACGCTCACTGTCACAAAAGACGTGCTTACATACTACACGCACAGATAGGTAGAAGGTTCCAGAAGGAACTATACATATATATAGTTTTTTTTCAACATCTTTTTCAGCGCTCTATGGATTCACTCTCCATCCCAGCCGCTTGGAAATTGTCTACCATTGTCCCAGTTCCGAAGAAAGTTTCAGCTCGGCATCTCAATGACTTTAGACCAGTGGCCTTAACATCGTTGGTCATGAAAGTATTTGAGACAATCATCCAAACACCTGGAGAATCCTCAAGCCCATGCTCGATTGTTGTTTGCAGATTTCTCGTCGGCTTTCAACACTATTCAGCCACATATCCTAGCTCGAAGACTCCTAGACGAGTTTTCCCTTGACTATCAGCTGGTGTCATGGATCATTCAATTTTTGGTTGACAGGCAGCAACGAGTTCTTGTCAATGACACTTTTTCCGACCTAATCACCACGTTCACCAGCTCACCTCAGGGCTGTGTTCTATCCCCGCTTCTGTTTATTCTGTATACCAACAGTTGTCGCAGTCGCCATGAGGGTCACTATCTTGTCAAATTCTCTGATGACACTGCACTGCTGTCTCTCCTTAGCGGGACAGTGCATACCCACTGTGTTGCTTTGGAGAAATTCATTGTCTGGTGCGATGACAACTTTCTAGAGCTTAATGTGAGTAAGACGAAAGAGATTGTCTTTGATTCCCGTCGGAATTCTTCACCATGTTCTGTGTGTGTCATCCATGACAAGGAGGTGGAAATTGTTTCTGCTTTTAAATACCTGGGCACCATCTTCGATAGACGACTTTGCTAGGATGTCAACACTCAGCCTGTTGTGAAGAAGGCTCAACAACGCCTCTTCCTTCTCCGGAAGCTGAAGTCTTTCTCTGTCTCCCACCAATTTCTTCAGCTTTTTTACAAATCGCACATAGAAAGCATACTGTCCTTCTCGTTTATTTGTTTCTACAACAGTTTATCGGTGAAGGGCAAGAGCAGCCTACTTCGTGTGGTATCCACCTGCTCCAAAGTCACTGGGTCAACTCAGAGTTCTCTTCAGACTCTGTACAATAGGCGGGCTCTTCTGAAGGTGTCTGCCATCCTTCGTGATGACATGCATGCTCCCGTCGGGCCGCCGATGTGTGCCTGCATGCAGGACAAACAGACTGCGGCTGTCTTTTGTTGTTTCAGCAATGCGACTTTTGAATGGGTTATGAATGAGACATGAATAGTTTTGTGCATGCAATTGTGTATGAATTTTAATTTTAATCGAGCTGCACCAGAATTGCACTCTGGGACAAATAAAGTCTTATCTTATCTTATCTATCATGGCCTCTATGAGCCTGTCCAGTTTACTGTGATTTCCCTTTGTACATCCTTCCTATCTCAAGGCAACAAAATAATTTCTTTAATTACAAAATAGTGCTATTTTTGGAACAGGTTCTTTAGCTTTACTGAAATATTCATGTCAACATTGTACCACTTTTATTTTGTGATGATTAACGTCATTTGAAAATAGATTAAATCAATATAATTATTCCGATGTAATGATCACAGATCAAATGAAAGATTACCAGGTATAAGCATTTTCGATTAAAGTATAACAGGCTTTTTAAGCTTACGTCGTTGTCACATAAGCAAAAAAGACGGGAGAAAAAAGTTTTTGGATAGGATTCAAAGAGAGAGAACCATTCCAATTATTAAATTTTATTCACTCAAAAAAGTAGGGAAAACGATTTAAATGAAATAGAAAATTATGAATTATGAGACTAAACTAAGCATAATTACACTCATCAACGTAAAAATAGTAAATAATCTATCTGTATAAAGTCTACATATCTACTTGAAGACTAACATCATTTATGTATGCGTATTTTAATTGATTAAAATGTATCGTTATAGAGCGTGTATTTTGAATACACAAAGCATATCTAGTAAAAGACAAAGACAAACAAAATAATCTATTCTTTCTATTAACAAAGAAATAAAATCTTCGTTAAACACAAATACCCTCTCCCCGTCCCCAACACAAACACAATGTATACAAGATCTACAAAGATTTACATTTATATGTAACCGTAAACCCCATCATATTAATTTCAAAAGTATTAATACAAATTCTAGACAAGGTAGAGAATATTCTCACAGATTAATACACAGCAAGTTAGATTAAAATCAGAGTTAATAGAAGTAAAATGTATTATGATAACAAAATACATAGCTTTCTTTATGAATATTTGCAGTCAGATTACCTTTATAGTTTGTGGCCTTGTCCATGTGGTCACGATAAGTTATAACGATTCTTGAATTGCCGTACACACTGCAATTGTCAATGCTTTGCTTGGGAGCATCAGCGTCAGAAATGATATTAAAAGAGTTCCAGTGCTTTTATAAAAGATCGCTGCTTTCTTAGCCTTAGTATTTAAATAATAGAAGAGGATATTTCTTTCGTTTTTTAAATTTCTGAAATGACAATCATGATTACCATCAATTTTATCTTTTTTCATAAACACTCGCAATGGTACAGCTGATTAAACGATAAAGGGAAAACTTTGCAACAGTTTCTAGTGATAAGGGAGAAAAGCATTATGGTCGTCTGTTAACCAGTGTTGTCCATAAGAATGGGAATCCCATGGGAATCCCATGGGAAACGTCCCATGTGATGGGATGGGATGGGACAGCACACATTTGTATTTCCCATGGTACTCGATACTTGATATTGTAAAATAAATTTACGCTGAAATTTGCATTGTCAGACTTTTTAAGCACAGGAAAAATACTTTTTATTCCAGTTTCATTATGCCATGACTTTGTTAACATGTGTGCAATGCGCAGTGTTGTCCATAGGAATGGGAATCCCATGGGAATCCCATGGGAAACGTCCCATGGGATGGGATGGGATGGGACATGCATAAAGTGCCATAGGATGGGATGGGATAGAAAAATATGTCCCATGGACAACCCTGCTGTTATCTCTTTACACAATAAACTTTGAAACTCGCTAAGGGTATTTTCACAAACCCTTTTTTTCTACAATATATTCATATGGAAAGGGAACAGGACACGAAACAGGTGGTCGAATGAGTTGTGTGGGAGTACTTAGGTGCGATCGTCTCATGACGGCCGCTATTTCTTTGAGGTCACCGTGTCATGTCACAAGTACAAAATTGTGAAGATGCGGGACGAGGCTAAGAATAATTTGTGTTGCTGTTTTGTATTTTATTACGAGTAGTCTGATCTTTTACTGGGTCTGGAACTCCGACAGTTTTCCTCGCTGCTATGAAGTCTTGAACAAATTATTCACATTTCAATGATACTGTTTTTAGACGCAGGCTTAAGGGTGGTCATCTGCATCCCTCTTTAGCACAAAGGTTCCATTTCATTGTTCGCCTCCCTTTACGGCAACCGAAAAGAAGTTAATAATGTTAACGAAAACAGCAAAATCAGCACAACAACATCAGCAATTAATTAAATTGCTCTTCATCGTAAAAGATTTTGCAGGTTAAATAAAATTAAGCATTTAATTTGCGAAAATTATTCCTCTTCATTTACTGTCATTCCTATAACACTTGCTCCTCTTCATACTTTAAGGATAGTTTTACAGAGACTGTGTATCTAGGGTTTAAATCCTGCCTTTTATAAACTACGCACCCTTGCTGAGCGGATCAGTCTAATCCAATGTGAACAAAAACAAATATCTACCCATGCGAATTTTAGTCTGTGTAAGTAAACACATTTTCAATATAATGAATGAAAATGCAAAAGTAAATAAACAGAATATATCTGTTATTAATAAACTCAAAGCATATTGGCATTTTTCTGCTTTAAAAATGCAGTGGAACCTCGGTTAACGAATGCCTCGGATAGCGAATATTTCGGTTAACGAACAAAAATTTCGTTAAAAATTTGTCTCGGATAGCGAACAAAATTTCGGATAACGAACAGCCACGCGAACCACACGTGACCGACCAGCATGTCATCATTCGCGCTCGAGACACAGTTACGATCAGTCGTTCCTTATCTATGCGCATCCTTCTTATTTAGTGATTTTTGTGCTTTATTTAATAAGATAATCCTCAATAATGGCTCCAAAGAAGATTAAGAGCAATTAATAGTAGTGAGGTAATGACAAGGAAGCGGCCAACAAATGAATTGAAAAAGGAAATGATTTCAAAGTATGAAGGTGGCATGCGTCTGTCGGATATGTGATGTCGTATTATTGAAGAGTTTTACAAAAAAGAATGCAGAAGGAACAGACATTGGACAAGTTTTGTCATTTAACCTCAAAGCTACAGAAAAGGGAAGTCACCCCCGATTTTATAATGTCACGTGTGCTCATGGAGGGGGGAATCAAAGCAGTAATTCCACCCATTCCTCCCCACACCTGCTTCCAACCACGCCGTCAAAACGGCAAGTTTTCTGATGTTTCAATGCTTTCGTTAATGTTTTTATATTTAACTTCATTTAAACTGCATTATAACTGTTCTCATTAAAACAACTTACATAGCCTGTAACTTACAAATATTAGCGAGTCAACAGGGGCTGGGAACCAATTAAATCTATTTCCTTTATTTCTTATGGAAAAAATTGTTTCGGATAACGAACATTTCGGATAACGAACAGCTTTCCAGTACGGATTAAGTTTGTTAACCGAGGTTCCACTGTATATGAAATTATTAAATTCTTTTTGGAGGCGAGGTGCTTGTGACAAATTTGCACGTATGCCCCTTCACGACGATAAACCTCTTCTTCACTTCTGCATTTTCACTTCTCAGTGCAGTTCTTGCTGGAAGTTATAAATTTGACCTTCTTCATTTGCGCACAACTGCTTTAATTTAAGAAAACTTAATAGGTAGGTGCCTAAAACGATAATAAAGATTCTAATACAGTGGAACCTCGGTTAACGAACTTAATCCGTTCTGGAAAGCTGTTCGTTATCCGAAATGTTCGTTATCCGAAACTATTGTTTCCATAAGAAATAAAGGAAATAGATTTAATTGGTTCCCAGCCCCTGTTGACTCGCTAATATTTGAAAGTTACAGGCTATATATATATATAGGTATTTGTAATGAGAACAGTTATAATGCAATATAAATGGAGTTAAATAAACATAAAAACATTAACTAAAGCATTTAAACATCAGAAAACTTGCCGTTTTGACGACGTGGTTGGAGGCAGGTGTGGGGAGGAAGGGGTGGAATTACTGCTTGGATTCCCCCTCCATGAGCACACGTGACATTATAAAATCGGGGGCGACTTCCCTTTTCTGTAGCTTTGAGGTTAAAGAAAAAAACTTGTCCAGTGTCTGCTGCTTCTGCCTTTTTTGTAAAACTCTTCAATAATACGACATCACATATCCGACAGACGCATGCCACCTTCATACTTTGAAATCATTTCCTTTTTCAATTCAATTGTTGGCCGCTTCCTTGTCATTACCTCACTGCTATTAATTGCTCTTAATCTTCTTTGGAGACATGATTGAGGATTGTCTTATTAAAATAAAGCACAACAATCACTAAATAAGAAGGATGCGCACCGATAAGGATCGTAGCTGTGTCTCGAGCGCGAATGATGACATGCTGGTCGGTCACGTGTGGTTCACGTGGCTGTTCGTTATCCGAAATTTTGTTCGCTATCCGAGACAAATTTTTGACGAAATTTTTGTTCGTTATCCCAAAAATTCGCTATCCGAGGCGTTCGCTAACCGAGATTCCACTGTAGTCTCTCTGTCTGAGCACACTTTTCACTATAGCTTCGTTTATCATACGCATAGTCTTGTTGCCTTAGCCATATAGACTATATAATAGGGTAAACGGTTAATAGTACAAGGAAATAAAAAGCTGAACTTGAAAACTTAAATACTACTCTGCAAGTTTTTGTGTTAAATCGAGTATAGTTAATATCTGTTTTTTTTCTAAAATAATAAAACTTGCTACTTGTTAAATATAAGAAACGTTAATGTCAGCTATCTTAAATTATTGAAAAACATTGAACTAAATAAATTTTGTGACATTATTTTCCTATTTTAAGTTATCATAATGAATAAGAATAAGAATACATTAGACTAAAATAAAGGTTAACTATAGCAATTCTCTCTTTACATTTATGGTTTTTCTGTACAATTTCAAACAATGGAAAATCATGTTTACTTACGGAATGTAAACCACGTGACTAGCACAAGAATCGGCATCAGAACTAGCAGAGCTACCAGCAGACTGAGAAGCAGCGGTAGCAGTATCTTCAGCATTTACTAGACCAAAACCTTGTGGTGGCAAAATCATCTGTAAAATTACGAGACATTTTTTCTATTACTCCAAGAAAAGAAACCATGTCTTTGCACTCCTTCGATGATATATCAGCCAAATTTAGGCTCGTATGGTATTACAGACTGAAAACAGTAACTCTTTTTGAGGTTAATTTCTTCTGAATTCGATGATTGAAAATCATTAAAAATTATATTTTTGTGAGTATTGTTTTCTTTCAATGAACATAATGTGAATACCTCAGAAGACATTTGACTAAAACAAAGGTAAACTTTGTAGAAATTCTCTTTACATTTATTATTTTTTCTGTAAATGTTTCAAGCAATGGGAAACTCAAATAATGTGTGTACTTGTATATTCTGAGGAGAATTTTCATTCCTATGAGAATCAGCAGCATGATCAGCAGAACTACTAGCAGACCGATCAACAGCAGAAGAAGTAGCCTGAACATTCATTTCACCAGAACCTTGTGTTGTCAAATTTATCTGCAAAATTGCGACTCATTTTCTCCATTACTCCAAGGAAAAAAAAACCCAGACTGAACAAAAGAGTGCAACAAGGAACGAAATAATGTAATCAAAATCTAAAAGGACTAAAATATTTTTAGGAAAGAAAACGTTTACTTTTCTCAAACTATTCTACTATTGACAATAAAAGGGTTTTAACAGAATTACAATTTAGTATATCTGAATCTTGATTGTTTTTATTGTAGTTATTTTGTCTGTGGGGAATAAAGTCTTTTTTTTTAGGTCCGTGCACTCCTTCCATGATGTATCGGCCAAATATACCTCCTACGTTATTATACTGAAGACATTAAAAACCTTTTGGAGGAGGCGTCGCTGTAGTCATTATGCTGTAATTGCCATTCTTATCCTAAACCCTTAAAACTGTATAATAACTGTGTAATAGGTTTAACACTGCTAATGATAAAATTTATAGAAAGATTAGCCATGAAAGATCAATTCATCGCAAAAAAAATAAAAGAAACTGTCTGCTTAAAAAGTCTTGAACAGCTAAAAGGTGTAAAGAAAAGACATGAAAGGTATATGACACATGAAAAGAAACAAAAAATAAAAGCTGACTCAGTGACAAAAAGATAGTGTCCCCCATTCTGCATACTACGAAATTTCATAAATACTACATTATTACATGTGATCTCGCGTTAAGGGCTATGCTAGCATTTTCTAGAGTAATAGTTTGAGTGGCCGTATTTTTACATAAATTTCAAGGGCCTGTTATATCACTGATATTTTTTTCTTTCTGTTATTGACACTAGAGGCAAAACAATTCTTATCCGTTAAATGAGTTCACGCTCTACTTACGTTTCCGCACTTTTCTTTCAGAGTCTTCCACTGACCCATGTTTATCTTGTTCTGAAACTTTATGAAGTCAGCGTCTTTAAGTTCCTTGAGGACTTTAGCATTCATGAGACCTTCGTCCACAATTAACGACAAGATCTCCCAGTCCAACCCCTGCAGGTTCCTCTTTAATGCTGAAAATGGGCACGAATTGACAGCATTTATGAGAACAAGCATAAACATGTAGCAGCGAAGACAACCAAAGTGACATAATTTGGCGATACCAAATAGTTTTGTCATTGAAACATGTGTACACCGTTACTTGAAATGTAAATGTGGCAATTGATAAGTACTCAATATGAGCAAACATCGTAAATGCAAAATTAGTTCAAGACGTGAATTCCTATGGATGACGCTAAATAGGGTTCCTATCTTCCTTTTGATACCTTACTAGTGAAGTTTTCGTGGGTAAACTTTATTCCAGTTCACTTGATAATTCTTGCTCTGAGCGAGGTAAGTATATGACCAAAATAAAAAGGCTGCAGTAAAATGGAATTTTGCTCTCCATTTATATCGTGGTCTTTGCATCTACTTAAATTTTATGTTAAGGAGCCACAGCAAAACATCACAGGACGAACTAACGACAGAGACAAAAGTCAGTTTGTTTTAAATATAGATAAATGGGAAACAGAGGAAAGAGGCAATGTTTAGTGCAATAATAGTGAGTGACGCTGTCTTTATTATATAAAATAATATATATAATGAAAAACAGACACACTTATATCATGCAAGAATTGAACTACGATTTAAATTGAATTTAATAATTATAAATTCTAATTTTCTGTTGAACTGTATTTTCTTTAAATGTTTTTTTATTTAGAGGAAAATCTAGTCCATTAAAACATGCTAGCTTTTAGTCTAGATTAAAGTAAATAATTAAAACGTTACTTTCTATGAAAGTAGCGTACCATTGGTTTGATGATTTTTGTCAGAAGACAATGATGGCAAGGTAATGTACGGTCTTTAGGGAGTTTCCATGCCATGGAAATTTTGACTGCAAAGGTGGTATGTATAGTTATTTCAAATCCAGGTGCCATCACAAATTGTATCCATTTTCTTTAGATTGCATTTTCTTTTTCGCTTGAGACAAATCGATGTGAAGATATGCTTCCTACATTCATAGATTTTCTTGCATTTACACACTTCCCACATCATCGATAAACTCTTTGTAAATCATTGTAACAGGTATCTGTGTTTCTCATTTGTTTTTGTCTAGGAACATATTATCTTTTAACACTAATTATGTATTAGTTATTTTATATTTATCTGATTAAGGATATCATAAACATTGCTTATTATTTACGAGTTTTACCAAAAATCAAAATACCAACACACATAAACCAGAGGCAGCCATTAGGGTTGGCGACTACAGCAGCCGCATCAGGGATTAGTGGGGCGGGAGGGAAGCGATAGGAGGCTTTTTTAATTTCATTTCTTTTTTTATCATTACTGGTCTGCACAGAGAGTGTAATCTATCTTGGTCGTGGTGCTGAGCATTACAAATACCCATTAGTATTATAATTATAATTATATTATTATTACTTTACATGGATCCGCATACTGCTAAGACCGCCTCTGAACAACTACTCACACATTCTCACACAGACAGACAGACAGACAGACAGACAGACAGACAGACAGACAGACAGACAGACAGACAGACAGACAGACAGAGCAATTAGAACTTTAAAAATGTGTGGGTGGCAAAAGAATCACCAACAAATTTCACGCTTGACAAGCGAACCATTTCGTTTATTTACATACTTACTTTCTTCTTCTGGATCTGACGTCTTTGAAAACCGTCCACAGCAGCCAGCACCTATAGCTCGAAGAAGTTAATGACACTTCGCCATAATCCACTTAAATCCATTTAATTATTAAGAGATCATGTGCCATAACTGCACACTGTACTAAAGAGAATTGTTGTCTGTGGAGGGAAAATTAACTACTACAATTATTTTACAATAAAAAAATTGTAACTTCTTAGCATGTCTATGTACATTTAATTGCAAATATACGTCAAATCCTGACATAAAGGTTATCAGTATACATCTGTGTTTAACCTTTCATACATGCTAGTACACAAATATATTATTTCAAAAAAAACATTAACTTCAGAAACTATTTGTAGTTCATTTAATAGATGACTGTATTCTATTATTTTATTATATTTCCATGTCTAAGGATAATATAGAAATGGCTAATTACTATTAAAGAAAAAAAACCGAACACATCTACACAAACATATGCACCTATACAGAGAGATTTGAAAAATGAAAAATTATGTAGGTGATAAAAGATCCACCACCATTTTCTACGTTTTTTCAAGCCAAGCATTTTGTCACACCTAGTCACATAATTAACACAGTATTAACCGCACAACGAGAGCCTGGACGGGAAGATCCCTCTTCGGAAAGGCTTATGACGCGTGCTGGTGATTTCGGTTGCGGCCCTATGCTCCACTGGGGGAGAATAGGAACAAGAAGAAGAAAAAAGTCACATAGTGTCATACTTACTTTTCTCTTTTGAGCCTTCTGTCCCAGGAGCCTGCAGTAAACAAAAGAATCACGATTTATAAAATGCAACTTTTTAAAAAATTTTTCACTTCAATTCAGAACTGGGACATAAAATGTTAATGCTTAAAGAGATAAAAAAAAAAAAAAGAAAACCCACAAAGGGCCCCAAAACAGTTGTGCTGTAAGCACAGAGTCACGGAAAAATACACAATTGTAAGCACGCTCACGCATATGTATCTACATGAATTCCCGCATGTGGAGATAAAAATACATTAAATGTATTGTTTTGTTCTGAAAAAGCTCTGAAAATGTACTTTCCCAGCAGTTTTGTGTCCACGTTTTGTGGTTTGAAGGAAGATCATTATGGCCTCGATGTAGATTGCCTTGTTATCAATAATGACAATGGACAGTACATTTTATAGCGCTTTTTCTCAGCATCAGCCAGACTCAATGCGCTTAAAATGTAAACACAGACATAAGAACAATAATGGTGTCAAAACAAAGAGTTCAGTGTTTTTTCAATATGTATTAGTAAACAGATAGAGTAAAATTTGGACTTACCATTTCTATGTCGCTTTTCTGATTGCGCTTAGAATTCTTTGAAAACTTTTTCCAGAAGCCGACACCTATAGAAGAAGCTTGAAGAAGTTAACGACACTTCTCCATAATTCACTTAGTTTCATTTAATCATTAAAGAGATCATGTGCAATAAATTCACACTATACTAGAAATAATTATATCACGTCTATGCCATAACCAAGAAGCCCACACGGCTTGAGTTTACCGGCGCCTTGACTCCACTCACGGCCTCCAGCCGTCCTTTCAAACAGAATCTCCCCACTCTCCTCGGCGCCATAGACGTTGTAGCTTTAACGTCTCTGTCGGCGCCTAGGTCAGAACTGCCTCGAGGGACGCTGCTCTCAGAGGGTCACCACCCGTTGGCCAGGGACTGTGACCAATCGCCAGCGCCCACGACACCCAAGCCACGTCAAAGCGCGTGAACGTTTTGTGCGCCAAAACCGTGGACAGGGAAGGGAGGGGCCGGCGCAGTGCACCCCCAAAGGCTCCCACCGGCAGCACACAGCACTCACGCCGACGTCACCGCTACAGTTAGCGGGAGAAGACCTTGACCTTTTCCCCGCGAACTGAACAAAACTAGCCGTCGAAATCGAGACACGCGACATTCAGATACTCTTTGTAACTCATCGTAATACATGTAGTTGTCTGTATTTGTCATTTATTTTGATCTCGGAACCTACTATCTTTTTTTAAATATTTGTAATATGTTAGTTATTTATTAATAATTCCCTGGTTAAGGATAATGTAGAAATGGCCTATTATTTACGAAAACATTTAAATATACACACACACACTCACACGTACACAAATATATACACACATATATATATAGAGAGAGAAATCAGAAATCTAAAATTATGTGGGTTACCAGAGTTACAAAGAATTACAAATTCCACTTTTGACAAGCCAACCATTTTGTCACACCAAGTCACATATTATACTTACTTTTTGTTTTTGAGTCTTCTGTACTAAGATTCTGCAATAAATAGAATATTGTATCATCTGAGAACTGGGACATTAAAATATCGCGCTTTCCTGTCTCTAACATTTTCATTTTCGCGCGACATAATAGACAAAGTTTCTGTAAACTGCAAGAGAAATAATTCGACCATGGCTGATGTGTATAAGCGAACTTAAATTTCTTGGCCGACTTAACCGCAAATTTTACTCAGCTGAGTTCGTGGCTGGCGGTGTGTATGAGCGGACTCAGCTGCTTGCTTAGTTACGAAGCAGTCATAAAGTTGAGTAAGAAATTTTGTACTTAGCAGACTTGAGTTGTCTTGTGCACACCGAGTTACTGTACTTAAAGGTAAGTCAGCCAACTTAGGCTTAAGTTCATGTTTAAGTTCGCTTATGCGCACCAGCTCATCCACAAATATGCATGTGCACATGTCCGAATAGAAAATGTGTACCGATTTCATGACCAAATCTAAGAACCAAAATTTTAACAATCTGTAATCAAATAATTTCTAAAATATTTTATCGAACACTTTTTTAAAGACCTCAAGTAATATTAAGCCAGGTATTCCTTTAAAAATAGTGTTTCGTGTTTCGCATGAAGATCACAGAGTCTCGGTGGAAGCGATTATAGACTGGTTTGTTGTTAATATGTCAGGGTAACCTGCAGGTACAGTAATGTGCACTTACCTCTGATATGCCGATCTGCTGATTGTGCTTAGTCAAGATTGTCTTTTTCCAGCAGATATGGTACACAACCCCTGTAACAAGAAGACATTAACGGTACTTTTCCATAATCCACTTAATTCCATGAAATAATTAAGATATCAGGTGTGTTTGTCAGAGACGAGAGTAAAAATGCATAGTGTGTAGTTGTGAATTTGACAGCATGTAATGATTTGTTTATGATACTCTCACCCCAAAGCGTTTTCTAGATTTTTTTGTTTATGGTATCGATATTAATTTCCTTTTGTATACATCGCTTGAAACAACTATGCATCTTAACAGTAATTCTGAATGCTATTCCTATTAACAATAGATATACTTCAATATATCTCTAAATTTCTTCACAAGCAATTTCTTATTGCCAGCTCAGTAGATAAGCAACTATCACCAAACCCACAGAAATCAGCACCACACGAGTTTTAGATACTCAACTTTGATAACCCGTTGTATGTAATAAATAAAGCATGTTATATGCTTTCTTTGAATACCAAATGTTTCCGCTCGACCACTTAGCAGCAATGATAGCATTTAGGGTAAACCTGCCTGTCTGTCTCACCACACAGAAATCTGGTTGATGCTTTCACTGAAGCACCTTTGAACCTTTGAACCTTTGCAGGCAAAGAGATAGAACTTCTCTGTTGTAACTACCCCTTTTAGTCCCCATATCTAGAACGCATACACTAACACAGGTGTGATATACAAATCAAAGAGATCTTTGAAATCTATAAATGCAACAATATCCTACTTTGGGCAAGCTATTTCTCGATTGAAGTATATTAATTTAACAATATTTTTACATTTGAGTATTTCCTAAGAAGTTGTGTGTGAATTTCCCGCCCTGAACATGATGAACTGTAATGCAGACACATCTCTGGAAAGCTCACAGGGGCGCTATTTTCAATAATCAAAGATGTGCTATGGATGCAGATAAAGAATAAAATATAATCAACCCTGGGTCACTGGGTCACCAGTTTTATCCCAGATCATTTTTACTAAATGAGACTCAAAGAAAGAGAGGAAAACAACCCCAAAATAGCTTTTAAGTACAAAGCAGTGAATTGAAACTGCATGAAAGCTATAAAAGTAGCTAAGTAGAACTCGATTAGAGCCAATGTCGGATCATAAATGATGGAATAGGAAGAGGTCACAGCGGAAAAGGGCCTAAAGCTACTAAAGACCCCTACAAAGATAGGTCAATGCAAAACTTTAGAAATCGACAGAAACGACCGCCTTCTCACAGAAACCACTGCTGTACAAAGCTGATTGGCTGAATATTGTAATTAACTATGCAAAATCCCGGTGAAGACAGAATCCAATGTCTTTTAAAGCAAACAGTCCTGCAACCCTACCAGTCTTACCCGAAGAGATTGATATCCCAGGTGGGTTAATAGAAGAATATTTACAACACTGGCGAGATCTTTTCCACATCTTCATTGACTTTAACAGGTATTTGACAGAGTCTGGCACAAAGCTATTTGGAAAGTGAAGCAAAGATTTGATATCAAAGAAGTCCTTGTTCAAAACAGATGCGCTTTACAAGCGATAAACAGGCTCAGTATTGCTCAGCAACCAGTGTGATACGTCATTCAGCTAACAGTGGATGTCTGCAAAGGGTGCCCCCTATCCCCTCTACGGTTCAACATCTCTTCGGAAAACATAAAAATATTTCATGACCCTTTATATCGAGGAGATCTCTATAGGCGATATACACTAACGTCCACGAAACAGCAGAAATCTGCATGAAGAGAGAGTACTGTTTTGAGTACTTGAAAGCCACGGTTGTCAAGGTATCATTATTGTAACAGTGACAGAAGCAATGACCACTAAGGACAGACTCTAGTGTGGCAGCATTGTCAGGTTTGCAACAAGTACAGACTGCAAAATTCCCTTGTACTTTGCATCCTGCTTTATGGATGTAGACTTTGATTCCGCTTAATGATATGGGAAGGAAAATCCTGATCTTTGAGACCAAGTGCTCCAGAAGACTGGTTCAAATCCCCTATGTGCAACGCAAAACCAATGACTCTTGAACATAGTCGCCACAGTCACGGACAAGCTGGACGCGGGGCAAGCTGGACTATGTGATCTGCAACTACTCTCTGAGACCGCCTTTAGGAGTACCGGGATGGGGTCGATGTCATAGGGAGTTGAGGAAGAATTGGTGGAGTGGACTGGTTTCAAGCAGGATCTGCGTATTACAAGACAGGTGGAAGCTAGTCTTGTTAGCCACTGAGTCTATTTAGTTCATATCAACGACTAGTACCGGCAGACCAGCAATACCGTCCGTCATATCATAAATCAGTGTACCTGTACACATATTAAAAATCAATTATTATCAATAAATTGTTCTTGATCATCATTTAACCTGGAGAAATGAATCAGGACAGACTTGAATATGGATAACAATGATAACAAATAAGAAAAATATCTTAAAGGGGGTTACTTACTGCCAACCATCAGAAAAAGACTAATGCCAAGAACGACTCCTGCTATCGCTGTCTTTATCAAACTTCCATATTCGGTGATATTTTTTTCCGTGTTGCATGTACCGTCATCTGCAATGCAGCCTGAAAACCTACAAATAATATATGGCACATGCTATTACAGTCATATTAAATAGTAACATAAAGACCAAAAAAAGAACATATGGTTTTTCAAAACTGCTAGTAGGTCAGAATAAACTACGAATTCACCAAATCTGAGGAAATCTTTTGTTTACTCGCAAGATATCAGTTTACAAACATCTAAATAGTTACCTGTTCACATAATGAGGTAAGACACTACTTTTTTAATCTCAAGTATCACTTCGACAAGATAAATTTATCATACATCTTTATGATAACTTATAAAGCATTGCACTGTTTTTTCACTTGCAACTGGAACTTAGAGATTTTAGTAAAATTCAAGCAAGCTCCTTTGATTAAGTCTGTTTCGACATATATAACAGTTTCTTCTCACCTTAATAACTTTCCACATCCATTACATTGATATATCCTAGCCACACTAGCAATGTTGTATATTTAAAATGTTGAATAGTGTACTTAATAATCTTTCACATAAAAATATTTTAGATGTCAACGTAAAAAGTTCTTTTGGTGCACTCTTTTTTCCTTTTTTATTAAATTTTTATTTCGACTTGATTCTAATAGCAAAGTGATCAAATTTTGCATATTGCAGGTATATAGAAATCCGTTTTTTAGTTCCTTTTAAAATATAAATAAGTAAAGAGATTGAACTCCACTTACTTTTGGTCTAGAAAGAAATAGGCTATCCACCCTCCTGCAAGCAGTATGGGACGAATCACAGGTTTACAGGAGGAACACCAACCATTAATCACGCGTAATACATACACAGTCTTCCAGGATATATCTGGAAACAAGCATAATTGTAGATTACCAAGCATATATACATACATGTACATGCACGTACGATTTGTGTGTATATAAACAGGGCTTCTACTTACGAAAAAAAAATTGCGTACAGTACGCATTAAAAGTTCGGAGGACCCCTTCAATTTTCGTCAATGGGGTCCCCTTCAAATTTGGGCGAAGAACAGGGACCCCTTAAAAATCTGAAGAAGGGGTCCCTGGGACCCCAAAAAATTTAGCTTATGCAGAAACCCTGATATATATACAAACATATCCTTTTGCATGTATGCATGTGATGTATGTTTTAGAAAGCACTGAAAGTATGCTGAATATGTAGGTAGGAAAAAACATAACTTAAACTGTGATTGTAAGATCGGTAACAGTATTGTGGTAAAGTGACAGAGGCAGCACAAGTAGGAGGTTGTTGTAAGCTGCTTTCTAAGATGATGAACATTAGGGGTTAGACCGGTAACCCTTTACTGATCTCTTAAATTATTGTATCCATTGATTGGTACCAGAGTACAGATTGGCGGCGGTGGTGGTGGCTATTTATATGCAAATACTCCTCCTAATTGCTCGCCTCTTTTACAATAAAACAAAAATCTCAAACACCTCTTTCCCTCCAATCAGATCATACAACAAATGTGCATAGCAAAAACAAAAAATGTTTTCCTATCCATCTCTCTTTGTTGCTAACCATTTCATACGTCGGTGATACTTTTCCTCTTTTTCCTCGAGGCTTCTTTGTTTACAATGCTCATTATGACATAGGGATCCTTTCTTCTTCTTTTGTCTGCCTAGGATCTGCTATGCCGTTGAATGTAGCACCCATCTAATCTTTCCTATGAGAGTATCTTCCTTATTTAAGGCAACCAGTTTACTCCCTCTTCTTACCTTTACGGTTTTGCAATCTTTGGGGGGGTGCAGTTTTTCAAGAATAATTCATTGATTTTAGCTGGACCACATTTGCGTTTATTGTCGGTAGGTATCCCAGTATTGCGGAGTACAGTGTGTTGATTTAGGTATTACAGAGTGATTCAGTTACTTGGATTAGGTCCTATTCTGTTTTGATTCTACAAATGATACGGGTCAGTCGTAGGCACAGTGGTTGAAAGTGTATGTTCCTATGACAATGAGATTAGGGTATCATGGGTTATTCTTTTTCAATGTAAGACCTGTTTACCTACGTTGATTAAGTTAGAGCTGCTAGAGAGAAAGTCAATATGATGTGATTTTCATACTTAAAATTAAAACGACATATATACTTCCACCATTTAAACAGCAGTGAACTTACCAAAGCAAAGTAGAAGAGCAGCTGGAGAAAATGCTAACGAAAATGTGAACACATATCGTCGCCAAATCTCCCCACATGGACAGAAAAACAGATCATCGCTTACGAAGTGGTTTCCAATCCCAAGAACCACCAGGCTAATCAGGGAAATGTGTCCCTTGAGCCAGGTAGTGATCTCCCCAAACTGTTTCATGATCTCTGTCTTTAGTGACTGTGTCTCGTGGCTACACTGGCAAACCTGAAAAAACAAGCAAATTGGACCACATTTTCTTTCTCTCATGGCGTATAATAATGCTTGTTAAAAAAAATTTTTTTTAATTTTATTCAAACTTTGTAATGATATGCATTCCTGTTTTCTGAAAAAGTTCATAGAAACATGTTCGCAAATATGTTTATTTTCCGTTGTCCTTTTTCATTTGATATGATCTTGAGCTGACAGTTATATTTGTGTAGGTGCATGTATTCGGTAAAACCTTGCTCTCTCTCACACACACACAAAGTCTCTGACTGTTACACTTATAACTGATTTAAGGTATGGTAATTGTAACTTGTTGTATGAATTGTTTAGTGCATTTCACATAAATATCAGCACTCCTACTAAGACAGAAATCATCAACGCTGTCAAAATCGTGAAAGGTGGCAGAGCATCAGGTCCAGATGGCATATTCCCAGAACCAAAGGCAGACCTAGAAAAAACAGCAACAATGTTAAAGCCCTTTCTACACAAGATCTGGGAACAAGAGCTCGTACCGACAAACTGGGAACTAGGGTACCTAGTCAAGTTACCGAAGAAAGCCAAAGAGACCTCTCCCAGTGCTGGGTTGAATATTATCACCAACAATCTTCCTGATGGCCCTAGATTGGATTATGCCAACCGGTATCCAGTGGACCTTTACCAAGCAGCTAGAGGATCTGGACTTTGCAGATGACATTAGTCTCCTACCTCATCAGCAACAACATGCACAAACCTAGCTGCGTAAGCTAACAGAGGAAACAAAGAAGATTAGCTTAACGGTCAACAGAAAGAAGACCGAAGTGATGAGAATCAACAACAAGCAGGAACTCCCAATCCACCTTCAAGGAGAGAACATCCTGGAAACAGACCGCTTCACGTGTTTGGGGAGCGTTGTCAGCAAGGACGATGGAGCTGACGATGATATCAAAACTCACATCAACAAGGCCAGGCATACTTTCAACACACTACATCCTATCTGGAACTCCCGAGCATTATCCTTCTGCAGTCAGACCCGTATCTTCAACACCAATGTGAAGGTAGTCCTACTCTAGGATTCCGAAATCTGAAGAGTGACAAATACCATCAACAACAAGCTCTAGACCTTTACCAACCGATGAACACGCCTTATTCTGTGAATAAGAAAGCCTAAAGAGATCTCCAACAGCAGCATGTGGAAAAGAACCAACCAGAATGCCACTAGCTAAGACAAAAAAAGTGCAAACGGGGCTGGATAGGACACACCCTGTGCAAACCAGCTGACACCATTACCAAGCAGGCACTTGAATGGAACCTTCAGGGGAAGAGGAGAGTTGGTAGACCAAAGCAGACTTGGAAAAGAACTGTAGAGAGCGAGGACAAGGACGTGGGAACCACCTGGGCCCAACTAAGGGGTGCTGCCCTTTCCGCTGGCGATGTGTTGCTGCGTCCCTATGCTCCTCGAGGTGTAACCAGGACTAAACTAACCTTCGTGTTCTGTGGACACACTATTTCGACTACATGAAGCATGCATTTCAAGGTGTTGTATGTTGACTGTCGCTAATTTTCTGGATGACGGGAGTACAGTGTGCAGCCAAGCACGCACAACGGCCTGCACATAGCAAACCAGCAACAGGCTGCATTTGCGGCCGACGTTTCTGTACAGTTTTTTCTCAACTCATTCAACACATAATTTTCACATGCAGCACAAATTTCTCCAACGTTAACTAGTAGATTTTGAATTGTATATATATATAATATATCATGCTTTTCCTTAAATATGTGTATATGTATCTCAGCCCCTTTCATGCTTTGTTGCTCAATGTTCTCACGGCAGAAAGTGCAGCCTAATTTGTAAGATATACAGCAACTGAACAGAAATTAGTAAATCCTGCCATAATAGTTTCTCGACTAAACAAAAAGCAGAACAAATAAAACATTAAAGGAAAGGCTTATTCTTACCTGTCACAACGATGAACCAGAGTGGAAGGGCGATGCTGCATCCTCTGCCCGCTAGCTTTGGGATATATATTTGTTTTCGTGTCCAATTTCTGAGAAATGGTGGGATCACCTGTCGCTCGTACCTGCATTAAAAAGAAGCAGCTGTGCGCTTTACCGAGTCGATGAAAAAACATACATGGATCTCTTGACAGTGCGAATTCAACCAGAGTTTTAAAAATGCACACAAGTAACCTAGAAAAATCCAACTCTGGACTAGACACTAAAAGGGAGCATGAGGTAAATCCTTTAATGTTTACGCATTTTAGACAGGATAGGATCCCTAATATTTATAGTAAGTGATGCTGGTAAACAAGTTTGACCACCAAGGCATCCAGATGTATAGCTTAGCACACGCACTTCCCACCCAAATGAAAAACATTATAGACAGAGGTAGTAATTTATAGTATAGTCAAATATAACCCCAATCTGCTAACGATGACTTTGCATATCCTTCTAAATAAGGTTGTCAAGCCAAAACACACAAGGGCTTACATTCGACTTCACCAACTGAAGACTTTTGAAATGCCAACTTCATCTTTGCTGTGGCTCTAACACCCAATAAGATCCTTGCCAAACATCGCCTATGGTTATTATAAACTCTGGCATACTATATCTGTTACAAGAGATGTAAGTAAAAAAAGGCAATCAAAATGGTGTTGTTTGATGAAAACAATACAAAACCTGTTGAAAATCAGGAAGCAAAACAAAGAATACTAGGAAATACTAACAGCACCGTGACATTGACAAAGCCAAAAGAATTACCCAAAGAAACTATGTCAAGCAGGGAATTCACTTAAGAGTAAAGTCTCCATCATTCAGGACGAATTGGGAAATTACGGACTATCCTGACACAAGTAATGTATTATACCAAATGTTTACAGCATAATGACGGTTTAACAAGTTTGTGGCAGAAATAAACCCAGGGGAAGCCGGGGACACTGGGCACACCCTACTAAACGCTACTACGTCACCCAACTGAGGTCGTCCCCCTATTGCTGTGACGTGCAACGGTGCAATAAGGGTGGATGTGCTGAGGACATGGAACAAAGCATAGAGGCGTGCACACAGCTGACAAGCAGCAAGCTGTTGTGTGAATCAACTGTGTAAAATTGATTCTTGCTTCAAAGCACTTTCTGGCGAACTCAATACACGGTGTGCAACACATGGCCTTCAACACTGACTTGATTTACCTGGTTCCGGTCCACTACCTACTTATGGTTCACCTAAGCCCTGTCTTGCCTGTTGCTCAATATTCTCACGTTAAAAGGAACTTCGTAACATTTACGATATTCACCATGTAACGTTTTACGAAAGAGTGTGTTGAATGTGTCTGCGAGCGCGTGTAAACATCTGCATGTGAACCACGCTCGCCACACTCTTTCACCTTTTTCAACAAAAAGGTCCGGCCAACGATTAACACATTTAATGTTTATGAAATTAACTAACGATGAGATGAGGATGAAACAAAATAAAATAACGCTACCCCCTCCAGCGTCAACCTCCTCCTAACGTTTCTCAGACGGTTGGCGCTGGCGAGATCACTGGACCAGCAGGTTAATCCACTGAATTTCTTCACGCAGTTCGTGAAGTTAACTGTGAAGTTAACTGTGAAGTCCACTGAATTTCTTCACGCAGTTCGTGAAGTTAAGGAGATTGAAGCCGTATCGGCGAAGATATTATATTCCGCTTGGATTGATTACTGTACCACACTGGGTAATACTCCACACGATAATACTCCACTGGACACACGTCGGCTATCCGTTGCTGGCAGTTAACCATACACTGTACACTCCCCGCGGAGCTCTGTACACTCCAACTGCTTGGTCTCCTCTCCCCCGAGAACCGTTCCTATCCCTCGTTAACCCGTCCTCTGTTCATTTACGTCATTCACTATATGACGCAAAAGAATCGTCACCCAGAGCTACGTCAGCGCTCGCGCGACTGCTCTTCCCTGACCACAGGGAAAGTTAAAAATAAAAATGAATCTAACTAGATTCGTCTCAATCGCGAATCGTTACACACCAACAGGGCAGAAATTTGTAAACACCGCCAAAAAAAAGACTTTAAACTTAAGAAGCAAGTACCATTCGATACCTACAAGCTCAGGGCAGCATAACAAAAGTAAACTTCGCTAAATTGAAATTCATTGAAGTAAACATTATAATGGTTTTACTCTCTGGTAGCTTCTCGAATCATTGAAATATAGACCTTTTTTTCATAAACATTTATACCTACTTTCTGCAAATTGTGTGACTGCAATTCTGCAGTAAACAATCAGATGCGACTGATAACAATCGTCTGAGTACAAACACAAGTTGAGTAGCATATACTACTAACAGGGCTTTTCTACGCGACTATAACCAGAGTGTCGCAAGAGATTGACCGTTAAAAGTAGCGATAATAATTAATGTCATTAGTTCAATTTTTCTCTCGCTTAAGCATTTTGATTGCTACGTTCTACAACCTGCATTTTTATACTTATCGATATTGGCTTGTGCAATTTTCATTAACGAAATAAATCCAAACAAAAGAAAAAAGCAGTGGAGAAGTTCCCTGTACGTGTAGGAATATACACAGGTGACAGATTCGTTACAGCGTTGTAATGACAATACTACGATGCGTGACATAGAAGAATTGATATCTAATGAGTGCCAGTGAAGTGTGTAAAAGGGGGGAAAGTCATAACAACCACAGAAAACATGATTCAGATGCTTTCCGTGGCACACGGCGTGGAAGCTTTCAGGACCGGGTAGTTTTTTTATAGGGTCCTTGATTAGAGGGGTACATAGTTTAGGTTAGAGGTTTAGTCAGGGCCTTTTCCTGATATACTAGTAGAGACTACCATCTCTGAGAGCAGAATACATTTTAATAAAGCAAACATCATTATCATTATGATGACAGGTAGCTACAGCGAAAGCGAGAGAGACAAAGTGAGAGAAGGAGAAACAAAATGATGGACCTAAGCCGTATTCATAACTTACAGGCTTACTTTGATACTTTCTAAGTGGGTTATGTGCATATTAACTAATTAATTAATTCGATCATTATACCACATCTTCCAGAAATGTGGTCCTCATGAATGCCACAAGGCAGACTGACCGCAGGCAATTCAACTAAAGTATAACGAGGGTAGCTGAATAGATCATCTTACCTTCCGCAGAGGGAGACAAGAGAGAGGTAGAGGGAGACAGCCGTCGTCTTCTTTAGTCCACGAACAGTACTGTGATTACTAGTGCTTACCAGAACGCTGTGTCCATCACGTGATTTAGAGGAACGAAGATAACCTTTTCTTCGAAGCTGTAGGCGTTTAACCCCCCCCCCTGTCATGACGTCACTGATGTCAACTCCCCCCTCCACAAAGAGCGCGGGAAGTCATCTGTAAGCGGAAGCCTATGGAGATGGCAAATCATAAATTACTTGTTCATCCTACTCAGGTTATGGGGTTAGAGTTACACCCTAGACCACAGGGGATCTAATCAGTTCTAAAAATAATTATCCTACTTTCATCATGGCAATTAGACCAGTTCATACACAAGGGATGTGGATTTAGGGCTGTTTGTAAACCTTTCAGTGTAAAGAAAGACTGGGGCAAGTCCCACATCCTTAGATACTGTCACGCGCTCTTTCATTCGACATACAACAAACATCTGAATTTGGATTTCCGCTACTGTAGTAAAAGAACTCAACTGGATTATTACTGTATTAGTGCCTCTTTCATTCTTTTTTGTAGGGGGCGGGAGCATTCTTTTTTTTTTTTTTAGCACTTTTGTATTTTTTTTAAATATTTTTTTTAAAGCCAGTACTACGATATAATATAGAAAGCAAAATATCAGGCAGGTCTAATCACACACAGACCCACAATTATTTAAAGATTAAATATCACTTACCGATTATTATCCCTAATTTCACGCTCCCGCGATCTCTCGCTCTTTCACACAGTTCCTATGAAAAGGCCTAGCCCAGAGGTTCTCAACCTTTTACTTGTGACGCCCCCCATGACGAACACCGGTACGTCCGCGACCCCCCTTAGCCAGCTAGGTCGGTGAAAGAGGGGGGGGGGAGCCTTAGCTAACCTCGAACGCCGCGTCGAGGAAATCAACAACGGAAGAACAAAGTTCGTATCTGCAAGAAGTATAACTGTTAATGAAATTTTACTAAAGCAACTTCTGCGGTGCTAATAAATACTATTTTATTGGACACTCGCTTTGATTAATGAGAAGGTTGAGCTGTTTGCTGTTGCATAGAGAAGCGAACCTGTGTGCGATGTTCGTACCCACTGCTATTCGCAGCTCAGCCTCTGCGTCCACACGATTTCTGTATGTAGACTTCAGTGCCGCCAATGCTGAAAATCCTTGCTCACACATATACGAAGTTGAAAATGGCAGCAGAACTTTCATTGCTTTCTCAGAAAGGAGAGGATATTCACCGTTGACGCTAATCCAGAATGTTGGCACTGGTGTTGTTTGGAAGACCATTTTCAGGGATTGGTCACTCGAAAGGTCGATGAGCTGCTCTTCTTCTTCCGTGGACAACCCGCTTGTGCTAGGATCAGCCAGAAATGGATTACGAATCCAATCGTATTTAGTCACATCAATTTCAGCGAAGTAATGCTGAAACCTTTCTTGCAGTTCGTTTAGATGGGCAATAATTACCTTCTTCACATGATCAAGATTCAAGTTGTCAGCCTTGCACTTACACAAGCACGGAAACATATCAAAACTATTTTCCTGGCGTATCTTTTGCGTCCACAACCAAATTTTTCGGACGACAGCATTCATCTTGTCAGTTGTTTGTAATATGGTGGTGTATTTCCCTTGCATAGAAGTATTCACAGCGTTCAGCTTCTGAAATATGTCCGATAAATATGCCATTAGCAGCAGCCATCGGTCGTTCTTAAGCAGGTCAGCCTTGTTGAAAGAGTTCTCCTTCAGAAACGCCCACAATTCTTCCCTCAATTCAAAGACACTCGCGAGAGCTTTTCCACTCGACAACCACTTGATTCGCAGTACTAGAGCAAGGCGTCATAGTCGGCTCCCATGTTTTGACATATCAGAGAAAACAGGCGAGATCTGGCAGAACTGTTCTTTACAAAGTTTTCCATTTTGATGACATCCGTTGGCACTGTGTTCAAGTCAACACTCAAATCTTTGGAAGCTAGAACTTCACGGTGGATCATGCAGTGAGTCCAAACTACGTCTGGAGCAACCTTTTTAATAAGAGATTGCAACCCTGAGAACCGCTGTTAGCCTATTTATTAGCCTTTCAAACTATAATTAATATTATATTATTTAATTATTATATGTATAAATTAATATGATGTGTTAGCATGTCCATATGTAAAGCGCTTTGAGTCTGGCTGATGCTAGAAAAAGGCGCTATACAAATGTGTTATTTATTTATCAAAACCATGTTTAATGCCAATGGCAATGCCACGCTGTGTCATAGGCTGGTCTATGTTATTTTGTCGGGAGGGGAGAGTGGGTTTGGTCGATTTTTGAGAGGGGAGCGCGGGCTGGCGTCGCTTGAATGATCGTTAGGGTTTAGCGTTGAGGTTAGGTTTAGGGTTGGGATTAGAGTTAGTGTTAATTTTAAGGTTAGGGTTAGGGTGAGGATGAGGATTAGCGTTGGGGTTAGGTTTAGGCTTAGGTTTCGGTAAAGAGTTAGCAACGAGAGGTAGTCGAGAGGACACGGCAGTATGGCGAAAATTTGTAGAGTAGTTGTAGCGTTGAAAGAAAAGTTAATATTAATAATAATGTGAACTTGTATCGCGTAGCATCATCTGTGCAGACCAATAATGATAAAGAAAAGATAAGTGAACAGTGAGGTACATATAGGGCTCCGTGGGCATAAGTCAGGTGGTCCACGGCTGGCAGTCGTCATATGTCAGCAAAGTGATGTTTAAAGTGATGCATTCCTCATTAACATTTTAATTAAAAAGAACGAAGTACGTAGTTTTATGTCAATTTATTACTATACTACAAAAGGACATTTAGTTTTGAATTGTAATGAAACAAATGCGGCAATTTAAATTTGAAATACACAGTACAGACTAATTTTTATGACTTGGTGGTCAGTTATATTTTTTTACTTAAGTAAAGTGGTCCGCGGTCCGAAATACTTTGAGAACCACTGGTTTACACCAACGCACTTTATTAATTATTTATTAATTTATTTACATTTTAAAATTTCAAAAATATCTCTTTTACAATTATAATATTACACACAGTTTAATAGACACACATTAGACAACACAAATTAAAGCTATTAAAGACAGATGGAAGATATTACACCACTGTAATACATGCATATCGTGCAAAGCAGATTATATAGTTAGTTTATTCTTTGCTACTCCTCGAGGAACAAAGTGCCGCAACAATACCTCGCCAGCGGACACGGTTTAGGGCAGCCCCCTTCAGTTGGTCCCTGTGGTTAATGAGATTAATAATCTGGTGAAAAATACTGTGCAATATACTCATAAGCAAACAGTATGCAGGTATGTAACAAACAAATGTAAGAGATGTGTACACAATGTGCAAATCAGGATAAGGACGCCACGACCTTTGACCTCACAGGCGGTTTGTGTTGCGGGGTACAGCGAGAAGAACGCCACTTCTGGTGATCACGCAAGCGTGTCAACCTTATTATATACGCGGCACATCACCCCCTAGCGGCACAGAAGACAACCAGTAAAAGATGCTGCTGTTACCAAGAAAGGAAATGGCTGAAAGTATCACCACCCAATTTATGCGCCGAAAAATGGCAAAATAGCAAGACACACACACTCTCTCTCTCTTTACAAACAAAAGAAATAGAACAATACATTAGAATATTCTTTCCTTAGACAATAAAAAGTGAAAACGCGTAAGTATGCAAATACAAACCACATTAACATATATATATATATCCATATTATCCCTTGCCATGGGTATAGAACATAAATTTACCGGGATTGTCAAAGCTAGTAGTAACGGATGATATCGCTTCAGCAAGCCATGTTAACACACTATACTGTGAGTCTCCATGAAGAGGAAATTCTTCTTCGTGTTATAACAATAAACAAAAGTACGACTGTTTCTGACAGACACATCAGTACCACCGCTCCACTTGGGATCCTTCACATCGGAAATCACATTTTAATGATGTTTTGTCGAGAAGATCTGCTTCTTTGGGAAGAAGAGGAGTTTTTTCATCCACCTGCCTTTCTGGCGCCTGAAAAAAGATAATAATGGCAACAACAGCAATAGTAAATGCAAGTAATCGTAAAATTGCTCTTGCTATTAAAAGAGTTTGCATGTTAAGTGTCTATCAAGTTTCGTTCTCCTTTTTTTTTTATTAAAAAATATGCTTAACGTTGAATTGACAAACGAATTTGTATGTCGATAGAATTGGTAGCGAGTAGTTGTATGACTATTTGTAAGACTTTGAATTTATTAATTCTAAAGTATATGTCTAAGGTATATGTTATTCCTCTGATGTTTTATCATTTAATGCGTGTATCGTGTAAAAAGTCTAAATGGTCAAATAAATAAAGTGTCTCTGTACGGCACCAAAAGAAACTGAACACACATTTTCCTAATGTTACGCTAAAAGACCGGTGAAAATCTCTGCATTTGTTTTTTTTTTTCTCCAGTGAAATTTTTAATACTGAGAGAATCAAAGAATATGTTTACTTTCAGATTTTGGGAAGAATCATCATGACCAGCAGAACAGTTAGCAGACTGACCACTAGCAGTATTTCTTTCATCAGAACTTTGCTTTGGAGAATTCATCTGCAATATTTTAACAGATTTTCTCAATTTCTCAATTGTTTTCTTTAATTTTAGTTACAGTCTGTGAGGAATAAAGTGGTTTTCTGGATATGTACACTTCTTTGATAATATATCGGACAAACCAAGCCTCTTATGTTATTACAAACTGCTTAATGGAAGCGTCGCTGTTGTGATTTAGTTGTGATCAATTTTCTTATTCAAAACCCTTAAAAACTTGAGAACTGTGTAAAGGGATGAACACTGCTTATGACAAATTTCATAGACAGATTAGACATGAAATGTCAATTCATCGCAGATGAAATAAAAAGAGCAATATCTGCCAAAGAGGTCAAGGCAAGTTTGAAAGACAGAAAAGACACGTAACACATCTGAAACAACCTAAACATAAAAGTGGTGGCAGTGACAAACTGCCTCTCTGCATTCGACCCTGCCCACCGCCATCTTAATAGTAAAAACTTGACAACAAATGTCGCAGATATTAGCAATAAGACTTGAATTAGTTGATTGTATGCTTAGAGTGATCAAATATTCTAACATAATGATTGTATTTCTTTGCAATTGGCTTGTAGTTTCTGTGGATAGAAGTTTGTAGTTTGTTTTTGTTTGCTTTTCCTTTCTCTCTTCATAGTCCACCTTTGGTTACAGAGAACTAGGATGTCGTTAAACTCAGGGTTTACTTGACGCCCTAACACTTTCTGAGCTGTTAACAGTATCACCTCTTTCATGTTTCCAGTAAGAGTATCAATATCACAGTCCACCGGATTCAGTGCGACGAATAAAGGTGAGATCATCAGTTTTTGGTAATGTCATTAGTCTTTGATATGATATGCCTTTTTGCTGTCGGACTGTGTCATATCCTCCGCCAGGGTCCGGCATTGTTTAGTCTAGTCATTCTAGATCAACTTCCTTTCTTCATTTTCTACCCATCCTGTTATTATATGGTTATTACTTCTTTGTGTTTGGAATTTTCTTCGGCTGTTTTCTTTCCTTCTTTAAAGTCCTTCTTTGGTCATGTAAATCTTGGATACCCTTTGTGTTCAGCTTATTTCTTCTTCCTTTGACGCCTGAGCACTTCCTGTGCTATTTCAATACTGGTGGGAGAGTTAATAATTTCATTGGTAGAATTAGTTGTACAAAGTATGTGAAACAGTGTAGCGACGAAAATGTCAGTAGTGATGAGAGAATTAGTTTATAGGCAGCTGTCTCTACGTAAGAGTTTGCATGTTACTATGCTCAAAAAAAGGTTTTACCATGTTTCACACATTTCCATGACAATTCCAGACTATAAAATCAGTTAAAGTCACCTCGTAACCTTCCACAGCTCTCTTCAGTATCAGTTGGATGAAGTGAAGGAAATACACCGAGTCGTCCGAGTATCGAACCGCCAAATATCCTTTCTTTCGGCTTTACACGTTCCGTTGCTATTTCCCGCTAGGTTATTATCTCCCCTCACTTATTGTTTTATAACCAAAAAATGCATCTTGGACCTTACATTCTGACGACACAAATGGGCATACAACTGAAATATTTGTAATATTTTATTATTTTCCTTTACTATCCTAGTGAGAAGAAAATTTTCATAAACCTTAAATTATTAAGAATGAGATGATTACCTCTCTGCATATTCTCCGTAAAATTTTCATCTGCCCAATGGTTATCTTGTCCTTCAAATTTATGAAATCTTCATCCGTAAGGCTTTTCAGTAGATGAAGGTTCATAAGATCTTCATCCACAATGACAGCTAGGGTCTTTGGAGTCAATCCTTTGAGCTTTTTTTTTAGTTCTAGAAATGACAATTTGTTGACAAGTCTTGATGAAACAAATGTAAAGTACCATAAACAGGATACTCCATATAAACTAATAATTTTATTTAACCACTGTACCATAGTGGAATTTTTGAAAACCACGAAATACAGTTTTATACTGCATTTTCCATCTATCTAAAAGTTAGATACAACCACAGATGGTTTTGTCCTACGTTCATTTTTTATGTTAAAAGCATCTGTCATATTTTATATTTTGATCAGCAACATCAATAACAAATTCAGCAAATTCTTTTCTCCATAGAATGTTTAGCACATAACCATCAGCAAAAGTGATATCCACAAATTCCAAAACATCTTCAAAATGTAGATAAACAGAAAAGAAAAAGAATAGAATGTGTACAACTATTTTTTATAAAAAGAATAACAGAAGAACATTATAAAAACCATTATCTTTATCTCTCTTTCAACTTGTGGTTGTTTTTGTTTCTTATAAAACTTTATATAGCTGAAACGTGTTTCTTTTAGATTTTTGTTATTTCTGTTTCTTGTATAAACTAACAGTGGAATCTACAATTAACAATATAAAGATATGTATGATGTGATACTAAAAGACATTTCCAGAAATCATTTACATCAAAATTCTTTAGAGTTAACTTTTACACCCAGAAGCCCGTGGCTTAGTAAAAGTTCTTAAAACTCGACTCATTTTCCTTTTCGTTCAAATAGCTCATTAAATACTCAAACCCACTCTCTTCTTCTTCTTTTTCTTCAGTAATCGATTTCTGAAACAAACATAGGTATAGACTTATTAGGCTCCTAATTTCTTAATACAAAATAATGCGTGCTTAGGGATCAAGTTATCGGTTCAAAGTGTGTCTGAGACTGAGGTAACAAGCATATGAGTATCTGATTTATCGGCGGGTGTAAGTAAATGACTGGCATCCACAACCGTTAGCACGATTTACACACACTGAACTTTAAAACAACTAGCTATGAAGATCTTTATCATCGTCTCTCGTTACTTTGTCCGTTTCTTGTGAACACGATGAGTGTTCCACAAGACGAAAATATAAAAGTTCCGACGAGAAGAAAGCACTGGTTCATATCCACAATTATTTATTGTAGACCATAAACTAGGTAACGGCTTCCCTTACCTCTGCTTTGTCGTTCTGGGGAAAGCGGCTAAACAGATATGTCCTCTGGCAAAATATATTGTAAATAATACCTGCATTAGAAAAACGTGAGCTTAAATTCCTCAGAAAACGATAGTTCATCTGATCTACACTAAACCTTATTCGTTGTTCTTACTAGGGACGTACTACACTAATGAAGGAAACTTTTGGATATGGTGTCAACAATTCATTATTAAATTCTCATTCCAGTAAATGAAAATAACATACTTTAAAAATATTTTCTGGAATATTTTCTGCAATTACGTCAGTAAGAGATGGTAGATGTTGACGGCCATAGCGTATAGTCTCATTCATTCTCATGTCTTATCGCAGCATCCTCATCAACCTCAAGGTAACACTAGTGCTAATACTGTACTTTTTGCCCTGATGTATCTTTTGCTGTTCATCGCTGTTACTTTAAACTTTCTGTACATATGTATTACTCTGGTAACATCGCGAATGAAAGACAACACACCACCGTGCATTATAAGCTCATTCCTTGTCACAGAATAACGATGCAGAGAAAGAAGTTGTTGAAGTGAGGTTACTTACAGGCAGCAAACGTGAAGAAACTAAGACAAAGAACACCTCCTGCAATGGCTGTCAACAGGTTCCCTTTGCGTTCTTCTGCTACCGAGGTGCAGTTACCGTCTTTTGTTAAACATTCTGCAAACCTATATTAAGCACGTGACATTGCGTTTACGGTAGTGTAAATGTCGTACATATTTGTATAATAATGCGATAAAACTGTTAAAGAGAATAGTTACATTCATTATAAGTTTCTTCATGATTAGTTATTTTGCTATTTAACCCCCCCCCCCCCTCAAATAACCGTACAATATTTTCTATTACTATTATAGAGCAGTATGAACAGCGACCTAACTGGTGAATATTTATTTCATACCAGAGGCAAAAATTATTTATTAATGTTATAAACTAATTTTGTATTTTATTAATAATACCTTTTTAACAGTTCTGTTTTATAATCATGTAATAAATTATTATAATTAAAGCAATAAACAGTTACAATTAAGTAATAACCATAAACAATTTCCTTTTATTTTAATTTTACTAGTTATAATTGTGTGATTTCTTGTGATTTATTATTCCTACTAATTATAGTGGTTCATGAATGAACTGCTGAGCTTTTATTTCTTGTTTTCCTTTTGATTTGGGTTTCTCCCAAATTAATTTCAGTATTAGCATTTCTTCATCCGAAGAATTATCGGAGCAATAACCATAGAATTGACTTAATCTGAGACATTGTGCTGCTGCTGTAGTGATCACAAGAACTCATGCGTCATAAAACAAAGGGAGACTAGTGAGTATTGCTTGGCAGTGCAGTTATTTCCCCTGCTTTTGCGTTCGATGTTCAAATCAATTTAACTTTATTATCTCACGAGGAGAAATTACAAGACGTGGTAAAACAACTGGCTTATAATAAAAACTTATAATAAAAACTTAATAACAACTAAATTCCACTCAAACTATCATCTCACACAAACACATACAGTCCATGTAAATACACAACTAAATAAGAAACATCACTAAAACTATATTCACAAAAACACACACCCACACACTCACAAATCCTTACAACACTTGTTCAGTAAGACAACAGACTTGTTTATAAAACTATTCCTGGGCAGTGGAAGCTCTAGGAACATTTAAACGTCTCTTGGACGGAAGAAGGTTATAATACTGAGCTAACACATGTGTACTATCTCTCACAATCACTCTCGCTTTCCGTACTACTCTTCTTTCATACAACTCACTCAGACATTCCTTCTTCTCCCCAATCACCCTCCCACTCACACTCACAACTCTATCTAACACATTCCTATTACTAGCTCTCAATCCTCCATACCAACATAAAAATCCAAATGTCAACACAGACTCAAGAAAACATCTATAAAAAGCACTTAAAACCTTTTTGTTGACATTCAGGGAACGGAGTTTTTGTAAACAGTACAATCTAGATTGACATTTCTTGTGAATAACCTCTGTGTTGGTGTTAAAAGTGAGTTTGTCGTCAATCACAGTTCCTAAATATTTGTACTGATCAACCCGTTCAACCCTGGCACCTTCAATGTATAGGTCAGGGATAACAGTGCTCTTGCGTCTGAAATCAATCACCAGCTCTTTTGTTTTCTTTACATTTAGATCAAGATAGTTTTCTTTGCACCATTTATTAAATTTATCTACTGCATCAACATAGGCAGAGTGTGAGTTTGAGAGGTCTAGGAGAGCAGTATCATCAGAGTATTTTATCAAGAGAGACGAATCAGTGCCACGACAGTCATTGGTATAGAGGGTGAAGATTACAGGCGAGAGACATGTACCCTGAGGGCTCCCAACAGATGTCACAACGGGTACCCCTAGAAGCGCCGTTCTTGCCTACGCGTCCCGGATCTCAAACTTCTTAAAATGTAGTGGAGAAAATCATTTTTCATTCGCTAAATCTTTGTCATAAAACACCAACTTTTTCACTTGCAAAAGGAAATGTCTGTGTGTGTGTGAGAGAGAGAGAGAGAGAGAGAGAGAGAGAGAAAGAATACCTATATCTTAATAACATGGGCGGTGTATTTATTATATTGTTTTTGTTTTACTGTATGCGTATACTTTTGTATCTGTTGTCGTGATTTAATCTTTCTTTTCGTGTCTTCGATCAAATTTTTTCATATGAACTAAATATTGCATTTGTTATGAACATTAATATTGGAGTTATAAGAAATTGATTTCTATAGCGACAAATAGATATTTCGTGTGTATGGCTACAAGAATTTTCATTAACATTAGCTTTACTTCTCATCATTAATCAGTCTGGAAGAAATTGACTTTCGCCTCTCCTACCTTGGGTTTATGCCACTGTAGACCAGCCAGGCTATTGCAAGGATCAGAGGACGACGAAAAAAGGTAAAAGACGACAATGAACAATATTTGTTGATAATCCAGCTAGCATGTACAGCCGTCCAGTGGGTATCTGAAAACATGCAGGCACACCCACAAGACCACACACACACACACACCTATGTAGATATATTTTGTGTTGTACTTCCTATGTGTATCGATCTTTCCATTGTTACAGCATCATCGTCATCGTCGTCGTCAACATCATCAAATAGAAAAAAATCTGCATCTTGAAAATTACGTTTATTGTGCAATCGTTTGAAAGTGGGAGCCAGAGCTTTTTAAAACTACCAGGGAGAAGTCCTTCGGGGCAATAATACTATGCAATTTGAAACGATATCCAATTTTTATCTATAATTTTAAATATTTTATCTTCCAATAAACAAAATAAATCACATAGCAGATAGTGGTAAACTTACCAAAAACAAAAATTAGAAAGGCTGGAGAAAATGCTAGTGACAAGGTGTATACAAAGCGCACGCATCCCCCATTGCAAGGACAGCAGAATAGTTCATCGCCCCATAGGTAGCCCGCAAACCCCAGAACTACAAAGGTGAATATGGAAGCTTGTCTGCTGATCCAAGCAGCGATGTCGTTGAACGTATTCATCGTTTTCAGGGTTTTATTTGAACAGCATGCGTGTCCACGTGATGTTGACAAACCTGAAAGAATGGGCAAACAGTATTCCATTAAAAAATCTTGCTTCCACAATGAAGCTCTTCTTTAGGTTGTGTAAAACATGTAAGTTCATAGAAACATGTTCACAAACGTGCTAATTTTTGCGTTGTGACTTTTTTTATGAGCTTAAAATAAATTTGTGGTGACAGTAATATTTGTTTAGGCACATGTATTCGATTGAAGCCTAGATTTTTACTGTCATACTGTCATGAAACAACCTGGTTCAAGACCAGAAAAACAGGTCCGCAGCGAGGTAGGATAGGTGGGCAACTTTCAGCAAAGCAAACAGTCGAGATAAGATTTTTTCCATTTTTACGAATTGACATGTCACAATGTTTGATTAATGATATCCAGGCCCAGAGATATAAGTGTTTGCGGCTATAGCGAGGCAGTTTCTTCAGTATAATATCAATAGTTTCAGGACCGGATAGTTTTTTATAGGGTCCGTGATTAGAGGGGGACATAGTTTAGGTTAGAGGTTTAGTCAGGGCCTTTTTCCTGATATACTAGTAGAGACTACCGTCTCTGAGAGCAGAAAACAATTTTAATGAAGCAAACATCATTATCATTATGACAGGAAGCTACAGCGAAAGCGAGAGAGACAAAGTGATAGAAGGAGAAGCAAAATGATGGACCTAAGCCGTATTCATAACTTACAAGTTTACTTTAATACTTTCTAAGTGGGTTATGTGCATATGAACTAATTATTTATTCGATCATTATACCACATCTTCCAGAAGTGTGGTCCTCAAGAATGCCACAAGGCAGACTCACCGCAGGCAATTCAACTAAAGTATAACGAGGGTAGCTGAATAGATCATCTTACCTTCCGCAGGTGCAAAGGTAGAGGTAGACAGCCGTCGTCTTCTTTAGTCCATGAACAGAACTGTGATTACTAGTGCTTACCAGAACGCTGTGTCCATCATGTGATTTAGAGGAAAGAGGATCCCCTTTTCTTCCAAGCTGTAGGCGTTTAACCCTCCCCCTGTCATGACGTCACTGATGTCAACTCCCCCCTCCACAAAGAGCGCTAGAAGTCATCTGTAAGAGGAAGCCTATGGAAACTGGGGAAATCACAAATTGCTTGTTTATCCTACTCAAGTAATGGGGTTAGACGACAGGGGATCTACTCAGTTCTAAAAATAATTATCCTACTGTCATGGCAGTTACACCACTTCATACACAATGGCCTTGGATTTATGGCTGTTTGTAAACCTTTCAGCTGACGAGGGGGAAGTGTAAAGAAACACTGGGGCGAGTCCCACATCCTTAGATACTGTCACGCGCTCTTTCCTTAGACATACAACAAACATCTGAACGGGGATTCCCCTACTGTAGTAAAAGAACTCAACTGGATTATTACTGTATTAGTGCCTCTTTCATTCTTTTTTTGTATGGGGTGGAAGCATTCTTTTCTTTTAGCACTTTTTTTTCCTTTCCTTTTAAGCCAGTACTAAGATATAATATAGAAAGCATTTTCAAATGGTCGCATAGACTATTCAACACAGTAAATAATCTCCAAAATATCAGCCAGGTCTGATCACACACACACAATTATTTAAAGATTAAAAATCGCTTACCGATTATTATCCCTAATTTTACGCTCCCGCGATCTCTTGTTCTTCCACACAATTCCTATGAAAAGGCTTAGCCCCTATGTTCTGTAATGTTCGGACATCCAGCAAGAAGAGTTTTTCAACGTTCGACTCCTGGTCTAGGTCCGTTGAAACCACTATTAATATACTATATTATAAATATTATAAACGACGTTCTTGGTATCATGCAAATTTGTTACGGGAGAGTAGCTCCCATTTTCCCTGTAAGGCAGGAAAGATTCACATATATTTAAGCAGTCATCAGTGAAGTTATTTTGAATTGCAGGCGACATATAAGAGCGCTTGCCAGCTTTGAGAAAAATATGAGACATGACCGCAGGAAGGTTAAAACAGCAGTTAGTTTCAGTACGGAATACGTCCAGACAAAGCGTTTCTTATTCAGTTGGTAAATGGTATTTAAAAAAAAAAAAAACAACGTTAAAGATGAGGAAATTACACGTTGCTTCAGTTAACCTTTATTGCAAGTGCAGATAAAACAATGAGAGTAAACAAGATTTACAACACCAAGTTACAAACACATCATCATCGTCGTGTCGTCGAAATCATCAGCAGCAGCAAAATCGACAAAAAAAAAAGGATAATGCTTGTCAAAATAGAAGGAGATAGATATTTGTAGCAATGTAACTCAGGGACATAGTTTTACACGTTACTTCAAGTTAGCTTTCATTGCCAAGTGCAGAAAAAACACTCAGAGTGAGAAGTTTTTCATCAAGTTAGAAAAACATGATCATCAAAATCAACAAATCAACGCATTCAGGGAAGGAGTTTGCCAAATGATTCAAGTAATGTATAAAAATATAGTAAAATATTCTTTCTTTTTAAAGTTTACCTCCTCTTGGCTTCTGACATGTACTGCCGCGGGGATGTCTAGAAGCAGACGTGGCGCGCCGCCTAGCCGCGCCAGGGGAGGCAACTGCAGTAAGTTAGTACTGCGCAGCATGGGAAGGGAGTTCGCACTCAGTTTATCATGACTTGTTGCTCTCCATCGTTGCTTTGTCTTCAACTAACAGTCTCCAAATAAAATTCCGTTGTTATTTCCATGTTTTAAGGCTGTTGCGATAAATATGATAAATAATTGTTTATCGTCAAGGTTAAAAAGTAGATGAGTTAGAATTATTTGAGCAGAGTGAGTGTGGATTCAATTCTCTCTGTCTGTAAGCACCCATCCCACCGTCAAGTATTTCTTCGTGTTGTTCCTCTGTTACAGTACGTTGCCTCAGGATGGTTTGAATGCTGTGAGGCATTCTCTTCATATCTTTACAACTTACTGCCCCGAGGCGGTACAGCTTGGAAAGAATGGCCACGTCATTGCGGAGTAAAGACTTGCACTGGAGAAAGGTAAAGGGCGCATTCGGACACGAGAGGGCAGCTCCACATCTCACAAGAACGTCCACGACCTTTTCACGGACCTCCCTCTCCTCGGGACACGAGGCGTAGGTCAGCGGGGTTGCGGCCCATGTTGTCCTCCACCAGGACGTTGGCCCGCAAGCGACCAGCTGCTCAATGAAGGCATAGTCCAGATTCGCAGCAACATCAGCGGGGTTCCTCCCTGCCAATCTCTCGCATTGGATCCACCAGAGGTTGCTGCAGCAAAAGGACACGCACGACAGCTTTAAAGTGTTGCTAAGCTGCGTGTGATTAAGCAGCAGTGCAGATCAATTTCCTCGTGGCAAAACTGGAATCAAAGAATGTGAAGACGCCTTGAACCTAGATTATTAAAATTGTTTGTCACCTTGGCAAGTTGACATCAGCACCAAACTAAGGAAGATCTTTTAAAGCTTTCTCGTTCAGATTCTGGACTGCGGTATGAAAGGCAGTGGCCTGAACCGTCGGGTATGTCAGAAGGCGTTTGTGCTGCTTTTCAAGAGAGTAAATCAGACAGGTCAATGCTGCGCTTAACTGCCAGGTGCAAAAGCAGTCCCCACGCTGATGATCTCACCGTCATAGCGAGCTCCGTATGAGGGGAAGCAGCAGATGGGAACATAGGTAATGTCCAGACACAAGCACAGCCCGCAGGAAACTCTCTAACGACCGTCACGCATTGCGCCTTGCTGTTGGCTTTGGCTGCCTCCAAGCTGAGGGTCCGCGCCTGACTTCACCAGCAGTTTGGCTATAACGGCGGCAGGACGCGTGGCTCTGACGAGGGCAAAGTGTAAAGGAGTCAAGCGAAGCGTCGGTTCTGCAAAGGTGGTGAACTCGCCCAGCATTGACATCAGCCCCACAATCAGGCCAGCCAAGCTCCACGCACCTGCGGGTCTCACTGAGAGCCGCGAAGTGCAGGCCGTGAGTCCGTCCTTGTTCTGGGCGGTGACTAACTTCTTGCGGTCGTTCGTCCTGACACAGAAGCAAAAGGAGGGAAACCATTGTCGAGGCAGAGCCTGAGCAGCGGCCAGCATGAGGGTAGTGTATGTGTCTTGGCTTGTCCCTTGCGTGAACATCAGCTGCCTTCTTCTGGAACAACATTCTGGCCAGGATCCTTCTGGCCGAAGAGACAGGCCAGGTGTTGCGGGGGGGGGGGTAGCCAGGTGTATGGCTCCGTGCAGCACCAAGGGATGTATAGTTGTGTTGGCACAATGACCAAGGAATACATCCAGCTTTTACGTGTATTGGAGCGTGGATCGAAGTCTTCTAGGAAAGAGTAGTCTGAAATTTTTAAAAAAAGCAGTGAAATGAGTCGTGCTAAAATTGCAAAGGGTTTATGGTAATAAGCATCACACAGCATAATACGTAGTTCAAGTAATAATGTGTTTAAAACTACGAATGCATGTGTCCTAACTTTTAAAAAAAGTACATTTAACCTACCGAGACCCAAAATGTATTCCAAACTGTATATGTTTCTGCCTAGGACATGTTTCACGGACTTTTCTAGGCAAAAATTGACCATGCTCGTTTCGATTTTCATTCCTTTTCTTTAATCACAGTATGCCAGTATGTATGTAAACATTACAAATGCATATCTCATTAGCCTATTCTCATTAGCAAAACCTGCTGTTATAGCTCCCTTACTGTCATGCGCATTTGCTTAAAGAGTTAAAGAATCGAATCCTTTTTCCAAATAAATAACCGCGCTGTTCGGGTCCTCTTTTTCTTCTTGTCTTTTTACACTTATAGCAGTGAGGGTGAGGACAAGACTACTAAATTTGTGAAACAAATATAAACGTATGTTGAGGTCCTTATGCATACCATCATCCTCCAATATTCTCTGACAGTCTACTTCTTCGTTGTCAGTGTCGCTCCAGTCGTTGCTTCTCTCACATCCGCAAGGGCGATTCTGCTGCAATTCTTCGCCGCAGAGCGTGCCCAATATGCTGACCTCGGAAGCACCCTCAGGGGTTATTCTGAATATTCTGCTTTGCAGTTATCCGTAAATCTTGCAAGGGGCCTTTCACAAGAGTCAAGGTCTGCAGGAAAAAGGCATATTAAGTCTTTACTCTTCCGTCGAAGATATAAATTGGGGGAAAAGACACGCTTACACGTCTGATTATTATCAGTTGTAAAGAAGTTGATCGAAAACAATAAACAGGTCAAGTCTTCATTATTTAAATAAAGGAGACTTGTCAGTCGGTTATAGCGGTTGTTTAGTCAGGACTAGAAGGGCACTAGCTTGCGCACGAGCAATGCAAGCGAACCCTGACATTTTCCCTGATTACTAAAGTATACAACTTTTGTTATGTATTGTTCTACACATCTCGGTATTTTACACATTACGAAAACATGATTTTTTTTAGTGTAATTAATTAGTGACAGTGTCAACAAAACAAGACTTGCATCATACAAGTTGAAGAGAAATTGTTGCTGTTTGGCATGGTAGACAATGCCAATATTAGTACCACAATTTCTCTTTCATATTTTAGATTACCTGACCAAGAGACCTATTTACTAATCATATACATTGAGATGTTTTATATATAATAGTGAGAGACACAAACATTTTCTATACAGAGTTAATTAATATTGTATTTTAACATGCAAAAAAAAAAGAATTATTTACAACACCTTGGTTTTTGCCTCTAGCCGAGTGTACATATTTTTGAGGGCACTATATACTATTAATAAGATGCAATCATTGCAACTTCTGTCTCTTCGATCCTCATGTATACAAACACATCACATAAAGAAATCATTAATACTTCATTTCCTGCAGTGGTGACAAAATCTTTACCATGACCGACTGCAACAAATGCCTACATATTTTTCCATTGTTTTGCTGGCAGAAAATATTGAGCACCAAGAAAATTATTGTTTATGCTCAACAAACTCATCTGCTGACAAATAGCTCTGAGTCGCTAAATCAGAAACGGCAAGCAACCCACGAGGGTTGCAAGATGGTTATTGGATGTATCACGTGACTGAAAACGACCCCCGAATGGCAGGATATTTTACAGTAACGTACTGAGACCTTTGCCTGCTCCCATTACACAATGACATATCAAAAATATTTTACTGTGACTTATTGAGGATATGCTATTAGTCTGGTGTGCACGACACGTGATGTTCATATTTCTGCAATTCACTAACCATTTATATTTTTATTGAAGAATTGAAGGTAAAAAAAGTTTTACGTACCTCTGTAAATGCGGAAAACAAATTTTGCCTTCATTCTACGGGTGTCCTGTACACAAGTGAAACTGCCCTTATCTAAACATTGTAGCACTCTAGTAGTGTACAAAGTAGAATGTCTTTGTTGCGGGATGGATGATTCTAGAATGTTCGAAGGTAGGGAAAATAAGTAGTGGGGCTGACAGTGGCGTGGACCTTTTTTGTGAATTTGAAGAGAAGAGAAGGCAGATCAGCCGCCGAGAGAAAATGAATTAAAACCAGTGTGGAAATTCCATCTTTGTGTTGTTTCTGGTACGACAGGCCCACTCTACGTAGCCATCGACTCAGCACTGAAGTGTTGGTTACACACACATTAGAATACAAGCAAATGTTTTTGTCCTTTTGTTTCTGGATTGCCATAATTTATTTGAAGCATTGACATGGGTATAGATCTCACTTCAGACTTTCTTTAAAAAAATAAAATTATATTATTTCTTTTTCTGATGCCCTTTCCACCATGAGCATCACAACCACAAATTTTAAAAATAGAAACAAAATTTACCAGCGAATATGCTTAATAGAAAGGGATATAAATTGACGAAGAAGGTTCTCCTCCAAAAATTAAACTGAATATTGACCACAACAGTTGAAAAAGGTCTCTGCTTGCACGTGCCCCCACTTGTAAGTTAATAACCTCAAAGTAATGTGGATTTTATGTAAGAGGGAAGATCTACTCTGCAATAATATGAAAAAGCTTTGCTGTAAAAGTTTCTCATGAGGATCCATAATATTCAAAGGAAAAGTTAGCTATAAGTAGATTTCTATCTTAAAATTACTTGCCTTTTTTCTAGATCTTTCTCTGGAGTGTATCACTGTTTTTTTTTCTTTCCTCTGTAGGTAGTGACTGTGACACGCGTGCCTTCTGCACAGAAAAATCTCGTTGACTGCTGCGGCAAAGCGTGGTTTGACCCTTAACTAACCTGTCACGTGACTTATGCCAGCTGATTGGTTGGTTTGTTCATTAGTGCTGCCAGCTTAGGGCGATTACTCAATATGTGGGAAGGGAGGGGATGGTGAAGAGCGAGGAGGAGGAAGCCAGAGTACTCGAAGGAACTACCCGACGCTTCCCCCACCCCTGCCTGACCTGGATGCCCATGAGGCGCTGATTGGTTGACGTAAGTTCATCAGCTCACCTTTAGCCGTCCTGACGTAATGGCAGCCCCGCACGGGCTATCCAGCAGGGCCAAGAGTTATGTAACTGTTAATCAAACGCATTTGAACGCCTGAAGAAACCGCCAATCTTCTTGTCAGCATTCTGCCCCAGCAACAAAGAAAGATTGGGGACATCTGGATCCCATGTCATTAGTATCGGGGAGGCATATGACAAATCAGCCTGGGTCCACGGGAATAATGCAAAACGGCAAAATGAAATCATCAAACACATTTTTGAAATATCATTATGATCAGAATTTTAGAAAGTATAAAGAAATGAGAATGATAATGTAAACATATAAATGATTTTAAATTTCATACAACACATTCTTATTTGGAAAATCCTCTCATTGATAAATTAATGGGATAGGATTATAATAATCATAAGAAATTATCCATCAACCCAAAGCTTACACAAGCGCTTTTACATCGCTTATTGTGTAGTAACCTTGAAAGGGATTCGAAAGTGCTAACACTTAGGGTTGAATGTGGCTGGTGGACAAGCGATGGACTGGCTTACGCAAGAAAATGCTAACCATTATATACCGCTTCCATCTGACACTGTTTATAGTATCTACATCCCTTTATACCTTCATCTACTGCTTTACGTTCTACTCTTGTACCTCATCTTTATGTTGTTTGGTGTGTCTGTACGTTTTTCACAGGTATCTCACTTAACTTGCTTCGGTAGTCTGGGATCTATGCATATTGTTTTCTTTTGTTTTTTCTTTTTTGACTGTAATTTTTTTTCCCAAATTATATGAGAATCTCCATGTTCTAAAGTCCATGTTTTCTAAATGCTGAGAAGGTTACCTGTGTCGTTGTATATTCAAAACCATATACTGCCTTTATTTACAGCATGACAGTTTAACTTCCAAACATAAAGGAGAAAAATAAAAATCTAATAAAGCTAAAACATTTAGGGGGGGGGGGGAGGAATAACAAAGTGGTTAAATATTATCAGGAATTGTCTGAGTAGGTTTGTTTCTCAACTGTTTGAATTTTTGTTATCTTTATCAAGATGCATCTTGAGGAACTTGTTTACAAGTAAATCACACTGGAAAAGGAAACACGCACGAGTTGACTTTTTCTGTTCATTTATTCCTCCTGGTCTTTCCGTTACATTCTGACTCTTTCTGTTGAAGATGAAGTTAATTTACACCAGATGCAACGATGTCTTTTAATTATAATAATTTATATTTTTGATATAGAGTCGGTTATTAGCAGTGATATTGTGTGGGATAACCGTTACCGACAACCCAGGTTCTTAGTTGTAACACACACACACATGCACACAAACAAAAAGAATAGACAGAAATGGGAGACAGACGCGCAAGTTAAATAGACATTAAAGGATTTTCGTTTCGCTGAAATCTTTATGAGGTTCACACAGCATAATCATTTTCTTTCAATGGAAAGCAAAAGAGAAATCGGATTGGTTCACAAGTCCTTTATTTTCCAAGACATGAGCTGTAATATTGTGTCAAATAAAAATGAAGCTTTTAAAATAATACTCAAACTAATAACCTGAGCATTTTGACTAAGTGCTTAGACGTCACACTTAACAACTCATTCAAACTTGCAGAGGAGAAACTAACCAAAGGGACGTAAGACACATAAAAAAAGGTTTTGCTTGTTATCTCCCATTCTTCAGTGTTTTGTTTATTACCTGATCCGCACTGAAAAATTGTTTTCTTAATATATATATAATAAAGTCTTTAAAAGAAGACAGAAGAAATCAATGTTTATTCCCTTACTGATATTGTTTATTTTAATCGATCTGTTTTTGTTTTCTTTAGCAAGATAATCCCTACGCTACGGAGACGGTGCTCGGTACTTACTCTAATCTAACCTACTTGCAGTTTAACATTGTCTCGGCTGCTTTGGGCCCTCATTCATTTTACCTTTACCTGTCATCAGTTTTAGGCTTTGAGTTATTCTGCCTGTCACAATAAGCTTTATGCAGCCCTTCATAGTGTTTAAAAGTTGTTGAATTAGCGCCAGAACAAGTTTCGTGGCTGGCAATGAGTGAAGAGGAGAGTTGGCTTAGCACGGAAGTATCAAGGTCAGTTTTTCTCTTCAGTGAGAAGTTTACAAAAAAAAATAAAAAAATCAGCGCCCAGGCCAGCCAACACTCACTACATTGGTGACAGGAGCTTCACTGTAAGTAAGCGATTAAGAAAAAGGTAGTCAAAAGTAATTTGAATCGATGAGAAACCAGCAAGGCGTGAAAAATGGACTAGATAAATGACATATATAAAATGTGCCTTTCTAACGGTGCTGAAAAAAGTCCTTTTGTACCATTTATAGCATGAAGATCAAGATGGAGAGACTCAAAAACAGTATAATCTCTCTCTCTCCCCCCTCTCTCTCTCTCTTACATACACAATCCTCGATCTTTTCTCACTTTTGTTTCAACAGCCAGTTTAAAATGCCTGGCAACCAATTCACTCAACACACGAAGTCACCATAGAAGACGTTCGATAATGATAAATGCAGTAATATAAGCGTCATCACTGTGATATTTAAAGAGATTCCAACCCTACACCACGATAAAACATAATCACTAAAATAAATCCAAAACAAAACAAAACAAAACAAAAACAAAAAACAAAACGAAAAGCAAAACAAAGAATGACAACAGTCATGATGTTGAGTCACATACATGTAGTTACCAACGAATTAAGGGAGCTAACTTTCTAACCCGCTTTCGTCTAAAATCCAAATCAAAGTGTGTTAGAATAGATATTAAATATTTTTATTTCTCCCTTTCGGGAATTTCTTTTGTCTATCGGTGGCAACACTACTTTAATAAAACATTAACACAATTTATACTAACGAGCATAAACTGGCAAATCACATGCAATCTCTCTGGCAATAATTAAAAATCTGTACACATCCAAAACTGGTAATGAAAATGCGGCATGTCTGTTTGATGCTGTTATTTGTTCTAATTTGAGTTTTCTTTTATCATTATTATTGTTTCTCCCTATTTTCCAAATCTTTAATTATGGTTTAATGTGTTTTCAGGGGAGACTATTACACCACCTCTCCTCCTCCCCCACTCAGGGAGGTCTGCCTGACAGATGGGCGAGTCTGTACGACGAAGATTCTTCTTATTGACGATAACAATACACACACGAGTTGTACAGGTGTAAATCACTGTAGTCCAGGTGCTGCTTTCAAACATTCCAATAGACAGCGGGCCGCACGAGACAAAGTTTGTTGAAAACTGTTAAATTTTGCAAGACCTTCTAGTCTCTTTATAAAATACCTGACAGTATCTCCGCAAGATAACAGGCGTTTAAAGTATGTTGTCATTCTAAAATATAGGCTGTCTTGTTGAAAGGTCCACCTGAAATAAAATAGTGTTCAATGAACTTATTTAAGATATAAAAAAATACTCAAGGTAATAACTTGGGTATTAGGATTCTGTACACAAAGGCCACACTAAACACACTAAAGAGGAGAGAAGCAGTTTATACTTCACTGCCTATTTTCAGGTAGGCGATGCCGATGTTACTTTTGTTACTTCAGAATGTGACATATGTTACATAATGTTTGCTCTAGACAAACACCTTTCTCACATTTGTCATGCTGCATACTATAAGCTAAGGACAATCGGCTGCACTCGCCATATTCTGTCCATCTCAACAAGCCGAGATCTCATCTTCTCATTTGTTCTGTCTCAACGAGACTACTGCAACTCTCTTCTTGCTGGCTGTCCACAGAGTCTCATTGGTAAGTTTCAGAATGTTCAGAACTAAGCAAGTGTGAACATGACACACCACTTCTTCCCTCTCTTCGTCAGATGGCAGTCACACGTGAAGGGGGAGGGGTAGCGAGGGAGTTTATTCCATGGGATGGCACACAAACCGCTAAACAATATTTGTGATTATATCCCAGAGAGATCATTTAATGGACCTAATAATTTAAGACCTTTAATGGTGGGGAGAAGCGCTATATAAATAAGCATTATTATTATTATTACTATTATTATTAAAAGATGCCTAAGCATAAAACATCTACCATCTTACTTTTATTGGGTAGTCCCCTGTTTGCGTGCGTGCGTGCGTGCGTGCGTGCGTGCGTGCGTGTATTTCTCCAATCATTTTTTCTCTTTTATTTACATGTGATTAAACTTCTTATTGGTACCGTTCATTTCGTCTTTGTTGTTGTCTACGTTCATCAAAGACTTGCTAGGTACGCCATGTGCCGCCTGTGCTGAGCAAGTGTGTGTGTGTGTGTTCGTGTGTCTGTATGTTCGTGTGTGTGAAACGGGAGACAAACTCAGAAGTTAAATAGACATGAAAAGATTTTGTTTCGCTAAAACCATTATGAGGATGACACAGTATAAAAATTTGCTTTCAATGGAAAAAAGCGAAAAGGGTTTGTTTACAAGTCCTTTATTTTACAAGAACGATGCAATAATGTATCGAATTAAAATGATTTCATTGTAAGACATAAACTCACTGCTGTTACATGCTGCCCATAGGTCCAGTATCTTTTCTACGGCTTCAGCGGACATGTAAGTAAATTCTCTTCACATCCCTCAAGTTCAATCAAGTTAGTGTATTTCAGTCTCACCGCGAGAATCCCTGATGGCAAGATGGTAGTCTTTAAAGAAATCCGCTGGCATGATGGCCCAACCCTGTCCACGCGCAAAGGGGGCTGCAAGGCGGGGCGGGGAGTCGGCCTAGCTACACCACTGGCATGGCTGATGGCCCAAATACAACAACAGCTAAGCACAACAACTGCAGCAACCAACATCTACCAACAATAATCAACAGCTACTACCAACAAGAAACATCAATAATCATCAAAAACAATCAACAAAAACGGAAAAACAGTGGCACGCACTCTGTTTAAAGAAAACAGCGAGATCTGTGATATCTGTCGGCGCAGTGAAGCAGGAAACACTAGTCGACTGAAGTAGACACTGTGGTTCTGTTGACCAGAGCAACATGCAGCGGGGTTCCTCCCTGCCAATCTCTCGCATTGAGATCCACCAGAGGTTGCTGCAGCAAAAGGGACACGCAGCTTTTAAAGCGGTTGCTAAGCTGCGGTGTGCTTAAGCAGCAGATGCAGATCAATTTCCTCGTGGCAAACTGGGAATCAAAGAGGATGTGAAGAGCCGTTGAACCTAGATTATTAAAATTGTTTGTCACCTTGGCGTTGACATCAGCACCCAAACTAAGGAAGATCTTTAAAGCTTTCTCGTTCAGATTCTGGACTGCGGTATGAAGAGGCAGGTGGCCTGAACCGTCGGGTATGTTCAGAAGCGGTTTGTGCTGCTTTTCAGAGAGTAAATCAGACAGGTCAATGCTGCGCTTAACTGCCAGGTGCAAAGCAGTCCCCACGCTGATGATCTCACCGTCATACCGAGCTCCGTATGAGGGAAGCAGCAGATGGGAACATAGGTAAATGTCCAGACACAAGCACAGCCCGCAGGAACACTCTCTAACGACCGTCACGCATTGCGCCTTGCTGTTGGCTTTGGCTGCCTCCAAGCTGAGGTCCGCGCCTGACTTCACCAGCAGTTTGGCTATAACGGCGGCAGGACGCGTGGCTCTGACGAGGGCAAAGTGTAAAGGAGTCAAGGCGAAGCGTCGGTTCTGCAAAGTGGTGAACTGCCCAGCATTGACATCAGCCCCCACATCCACCAGCAGCTCCACGACCTGCGGGTCTTCACTGAGAGCCGCGAAGTGCAGGGCCGTGAGTCCGTCCTTGTTCTGGGCGGTGACTAACTTCTTGCGGTCGTCTTCGTCCTGACACAGAAGCAAAAGGAGGGAAACCATTGTCGAGGCAGAGCCTGAGGCAGCGGCCAGCATGAGGGTAGTGTTGTCTTGGCTGTCCCTTGCGTGAACATCAGCTGCCTTCTTCTGGAACAACATTCTGGCCAGATCCTTCTGGCCGAAGAGACAGGCCAGGTGTTGCGGGTAGCAGGTGTATGGCTCCGTGCAGCACCAAGGGATGTAAGTTGTGTTGGCAACAAATGACCAAGGAATATCATCCAGCTTTACGTGTATTTGGGAGCGTGGATCGAAGTCTTCTAGGAAAGAGTAGTCTGAAATTTTTTTTAAAAAAAGCAGTGAATGAGTCGTGCTAATTGCAAAGGGTTTATGGTAATAAGCATCACACAGCATAATACGTAGTTCAAAGTAACTAATGTGTTTAAAACTACGAATGCATGTGTCCTAACTTTTAAAAAAAGTACATTTAACCTACCGAGACCCAAAATGTATTCCAAATACTGTATATGTTTCTGCCTAGGACATGTTTCACGGACTTTTCTAGCAAAAATTGACCATTCGTTTTCGATTTTCATTCCTTTTCTTTAATCACAGTATGCCAGTATGTTATGTAAACAATTACAATGCATATCTCATTAGCCTATTCTCATTAGCAAAACCTGCTGTTATAGCCTCCCTTACTGTCATGCGCATTTGCTTAAAGAGTTAAAGAATCGAATCCTTTTCCAAATAAATAACCGGCTGTCGGTCTCTCTTTCTTCTTGTCTTTTTACACTTATAGCAGGAGGACAAGACTACAAATTTGTGAAACAAATATAAACGTATGTTGAGGTCCTTATGCATACCATCATCCTCCAATATTCTCTGACAGTCTACTTCTTCGTTGTCAGTGTCGCTCCAGTCGTTGCTTCTCTCACATCCGCAAGGCGATTCTGCTGCAATTCTTCGCCGCAGAGCGTCAATATGCTGACCTCGGACACCCTCGGGGTTATTCTGAATATATTCTGCATTTGCAGTTATCCGTAAATCTTGCAAGGGGCCTTTCACAAAGTCAAGGTCTGCAGGAAAAAGGTCATATTTAAGTCTTTACTCTTCCGTCGAAGATATAAATTGGGGAAAAGACACGCTTACACGTCTGATTATTATCAGTTGTAAAGAATTGATCGAAAACAATAAACAGGTCAAGTCTTCATTATTTAAATAAAGGAGACTTGTCAGTCGGTATAGCGGTGTTTAGTCAGGACTAGAAGGGCACTAGCTGCGCACGAGCAATGCAAGCGAACCCTGACATTTTCCTGATTACTAAAGTATACAACTTTGTTATGTATGTTCTACACATCTCGGTATTTTACACATTACGAAACATGATTTTTTTTAGTGTAATTAGTGACAGTGTCAACAAAACAAGACTTGCATCATACAAGTTGAAGAGAAATTGTTGCTGTTTGGCATGGTAGACAATGCAATATTAGTACCAGAATTTCTCTTCATATTTTAGATTACCTGACCAAGAGACCTATTTACTAATCCATATACATTGAGATGTTTTATATATAGTGAGCAGACACAAACATTTTCTATACAGAGTTAATTAATATGTATTTTAACATGCAAAAAAAAAAAGAACTTATTTACAACACCTTGGTTTTGCCTCTATGCCGAGTGTACATATTTTAGAGGGCACTATATACTATTAATAAGATGCAATCATTGCAACTTCTGTCTCTTCGATCCTCATGTATACAAACACATCACATAAAGAATACATTAATACTTCATTTCCTGCAGTGGTGACAAAAATCTTTACCATGACCGACTGCAAACAAATGCTACATTATTTCCATTGTTTTGCTGGCAGAAAATATTGAGCACCAAGAAAATTATTGTTTTATTGCTCAACAAACTCATCTGCTGACAAGATAGCTCTGAGTCGCTAAATCAGAAACGGCAGCAACCCACGAGGGTTGCAAGATGGTGGATGTATCACGTGACTGAAAACGACCCAATGGCAGGATATTTTACAGTAACGTACTGAGACCTTTGCCTGCTTCCCATTACACAATGACATATCAAAAATATTTTACTGTGACTTATTGAGGATATGCTATTAGTCTGGTGTGCACGACACGTGATGTTCATATTTCTGCAATTCACTAACCATTTATATTTTTATTGAAGAATTGAAGGTAAAAAAAGTTTTACGTACCTCTGTAAATGCGGAAAACAAATTTTGCCTTCATTCTTACGGGTGGTCCTGTACACAAGTGAAACTGCCCTTATCTGAAACACATGTAGCACTCTAGTAGTGTACAAAGTAGAATGTCTTTGTTGCGGGGATGGATGATTCTAGAATGTTCGAAGGTAGGGAAAATAAGTAGTGGGGCTGACAGTGGCGTGGGACCTTTTTTGTGAATTTGGAAGAGAGAGAGAAGGCAGATCAGCCGCCGAGAGAAAATGAATTAAAAACCAGTGTGGAAATTCCATCTTTGTGTTGTTTCTGGTACGACAGCCCACTCTACGTAGCCATCAGACACTGAAGTGTTGGTTACACACACATTAGAATACAAGCAAATGTTTTTGTCCTATTTGTTTCTGGATTGCCATAATTTATTTTGAAGCATTGACATGGTATAGATCTCACGTCAGTACTTCTTTTAAAAAAATAAAATTATATTATTTCTTTTTCTGATGCCCTTTCCACCATGAGCAGCACAACCACAAATTTTAAAATAGAAACAAATTTACCAGCGAATATGCTAATAAAAGGGATATAAATTGACGAAAGAAGGTTCTCCTCCAATAAAAATTAAAATGAATATTGACCACAACAGTTGAAAAAGGTCTCTGCTTGCACGTGCCCCCACTTGTAAGTTAATACCTCAAAGTAATGTGGTATTTATGTAAGAGGGAAGATCTACTCTGCAATAATATGAAAAAAGCTTTGCTGTAAAAGTTCTCATGAGGATCCTAATATTCAAAGGAAGTTAGCTATAAGTAGATTTCTATCTTAAAATTACTTGCCTTTTTTCTAGATCTTTCTCTGGAGTGTATCACTGTTTTTCCTTTCCTCTGTAGGTAGTGACTGTGACACGCGTGCCTTCTGCACAGAAAAATCTCGTTGACTGCTGCGGCAAAGCGTGGTTTGACCCTTAACTAACCTGTCACGTGACTTATGCCAGCTGATTGGTTGGTTTGTTCATTAGTGCTGCCAGCTTAGGGCGATTACTCAATATGTGGGAAGGGAGGGGATGGTGAAGAGCGAGGAGGAGGAAGCCAGAGTACTCGAAGGAACTACCCGACGCTTCCCCCACCCCTGCCTGACCTGGATGCCCATGAGGCGCTGATTGGTTGACGTAAGTTCATCAGCTCACCTTTAGCCGTCCTGACGTAATGGCAGCCCCGCACGGGCTATCCAGCAGGGCCAAGAGTTATGTAACTGTTAATCAAACGCATTTGAACGCCTGAAGAAACCGCCAATCTTCTTGTCAGCATTCTGCCCCAGCAACAAAGAAAGATTGGGGACATCTGGATCCCATGTCATTAGTATCGGGGAGGCATATGACAAATCAGCCTGGGTCCACGGGAATAATGCAAAACGGCAAAATGAAATCATCAAACACATTTTTTGAAATATCATTATGATCAAGAATTTTAGAAAGTATAAGAAATGAGAATGATAATGTAAACATATAAATGATTTTAAATTTCATACAACACATTCTTATTTGGAAAATCCTCTCATTGATAAATTAATGGGATAGGATTAATAATAATCATAAGAAATTATCCATCAACCCAAAGCTTACACAAGCGCTTTTACATCGGCTTATTGTGTAGTAACCTTGAAAGGGATTCGAAAGTGCTAACACTTAGGGTTGAATGTGGCTGGTGGACAAGCGATGGACTGCTTACGCAAGAAAATGCTAACCATTATATACCGCTTCCATCTGACACTGTTTATAGTATCTACATCCCTTTATACCTTCATCTACTGCTTTACGTTCTACTCTTGTACCTCATCTTTATGTTGTTCGGTGTGTCTGTACGTTTTTCACAGGTATCTCACTTAACTTGCTTCGGTAGTCTGGGATCTATGCATATTGTTTTCTTTTGTTTTTTCTTTTTTTGACTGTAATTTTTTTTCCCAAATTATATGAGATCTCCATGTTCTAAAGTCCATGTTTTCTAAATGCTGAGAAGGTTACCTGTGTCGTTGTATATTCAAAACCATATACTGCCTTTATTTACAGCATGACAGTTTAACTTCACAAACATAAAGGAGAAAATAAAATCTAAATAAAGCTAAAACATTTAGGGGGGGGAGGAATAACAAAGTGGTTAAATATTATCAGGAATTGTCTGAGTAGGTTTGTTTCTCAACTGTTTGAATTTTTGTTATCTTTATCAAGATGCATCTTGAGGAAACTTGTTTACAAGTAAATCACACTGGAAAAGGAAACACGCACGAGTTGACTTTTTCTGTTCATTTATTCCTCCTGGTCTTTCCGTTTACATTCTGACTCTTTTCTGTTGAAAGATGAAGTTAATTTACACCAGATGCAACGATGTCTTTAATTATAATAATTTATATTTTTGATATAGAGTCGGTTATTAGCAGTGATATTGTGTGGGATAACCGTTACCGACAACCCAGGTTCTTAGTTGTAACACACACACACATGCACACAAACAAAAAGAATAGACAGAAATGGGAGACAGACGCGCAAGTTAAATAGACATTAAAGGATTTTCGTTTCGCTGAAATCTTTATGAGGTTCACACAGCATAATCATTTTCTTTCAATGGAAAGCAAAAGAGAAATCGGATTGGTTCACAAGTCCTTTATTTTCCAAGACATGAGCTGTAATATTGTGTCAAATAAAAATGAAGCTTTTAAAATAATTACTCAAACTAATAACCTGAGCATTTTGGACTAAGTGCTTAGACGTACACTTAACAATCATTCAAACTTGCAGAGGAGAAAACTAACCAAAGGGACGTAAGACACATAAAAAAAGGTTTTGCTTGTTTCTCCCATTCTTCAGTGTTTTGTTTATTACCTGAATCCGCACTGAAAAATTGTTTTCTTTATATATATAATAAAGTCTTTAAAGAAGACAGAAGAAATCAATGTTTATTCCCTTACTGATATTGTTTATTTTAATCGATCTGTTTTTGTTTTCTTTAGGCAAGATAATCCCTACGCTACGGAGACCGGTGCTCGGTACTTACTCTAATCTAACCTACTTGCAGTTTAACATGTTCGGCTGCTTTGGGCCCTCATTCATTTTACCTTTACCTGTCATCAGTTTAGGCTTTGAGTTATTCTGCCTGTCACAATAAGCTTTATGCAGCCCTTCATAGTGTTTAAAAGTTGTTGAATTAGCGCCAGAACAAGTTTCGTGGCTGGCAATGAGTGAAGAGGAGAGTTGGCTTAGCACGGAGTATCAAGGTCAGTTTTCTCTTCAGTGAGAAGTTTACAAAAAAAATAAAAAATCAGCGCCCAGGCCAGCAACACTCACTACATTGGTGACAGGAGCTTCAACTGTAAGTAAGCGATTAAGAAAAAGGTAGTCAAAAGTAATTTGAATCGATGAGAAACCAGCAAGGCGTGAAAAATGGACTAGATAAATGACATATATAAAATGTGCCTTTCTAACGGTGCTGAAAAAAGTCCTTTTGTACCATTTATAGCATGAAGATCAAGATGGAGAGACTCAAAAACAGTATAATCTCTCTCTCTCCCCCCTCTCTCTCTCTCTTACATACACAATCCTCGATCTTTTCTCACTTTTGTTTCAACAGCCAGTTTAAAATGCCTGGCAACCAATTCACTCAACACACGAAGTCACCATAGAAGACGTTCGATAATGATAAATGCAGTAATATAAGCGTCATCACTGTGATATTTAAAGAGATTCCAACCCTACACCACGATAAAACATAATCACTAAAATAAATCCAAAACAAAACAAAACAAAACAAAAAACAAAACGAAAGCAAACAAAGAATGACAACAGTCATGATGTTGAGTCACATACATGTAGTTACCAACGAATTAAGGGAGCTAACTTTCTAACCCGCTTTCGTCTAAAATCCAAATCAAAGTGTGTTAGAATAGATATTAATATTTTTATTTCTCCCTTTCGGGAATTTCTTTTGTCTATCGGTGGCAACACTACTTTAATAAAACATTAACCAATTTATACTAACGAGCATAAACTGGCAAATCACATGCAATCTCTCTGGCAATAATTAAAAATCTGTACACATCCAAAACTGGTAATGAAAATGCGGCATGTCCTGTTTGATGCTGTTATTTGTTCTAATTTGAGTTTTCTTTTATCATTATTATTGTTTCTCCCTATTTTCCAAATCTTTAATTATGGTTTAATGTGTTTTCAGGGGAGACTATTACACCACTCTCCTCCTCCCCACTCAGGGAGGTCTGCCTGACAGATGGGCGAGTCTGTACGACGAAGATTCTTCTTCATTGACGATAACAATACACACACGAGTTGTACAGGTGTAAATCACTGTAGTCCAGGTGCTGCTTTCAAACATTCCAATAGACAGCGGGCCGCACGAGACAAAGTTTGTTGAAAACTGTTAAATTTTGCAAGACCTTCTAGTCTCTTTATAAAATACCTGACAGTATCTCCGCAAGATAACAGGCGTTTAAAGTATGTTGTCATTCTAAAATATAGGCTGTCTTGTTGAAAGGTCCACCTGAATAAAATAGTGTTCAATGAACTTATTTAAGATATAAAAAATACTCAAGGTAATAACTTGGGTATTAGGATTCTGTACACAAAGGCCACACTAAACACACTAAAGAGGAGAGAAGCAGTTTATACTTCACTGCCTATTTTCAGGTAGGCGATGCCGATGTTACTTTTGTTACTTCAGAATGTGACATATGTTACATAATGTTTGCTCTAGACAAACACCTTTCTCACATTTGTCATGCTGCATACTATAAGCTAAGGACAATCGGCTGCACTCGCCATATTCTGTCCATCTCAACAAGCCGAGATCTCATCTTCTCATTTGTTCTGTCTCAACGAGACTACTGCAACTCTCTTCTTGCTGGCTGTCCACAGAGTCTCATTGGTAAGTTTCAGAATGTTCAGAACTAAGCAAGTGTGAACATGGCACACCACTTCTTCCCTCTCTTCGTCAGATGGCAGTCACACGTGAAGGGGGAGGGGTAGCGAGGGAGTTTATTCCATGGGATGGCACACAAACCGCTAAACAATATTTGTGATTATATCCCAGAGAGATCATTTAATGGACCTAATAATTTAAGACCTTTAATGGTGGGGAGAAGCGCTATATAAATAAGCATTATTATTATTATTACTATTATTATTAAAAGATGCCTAAGCATAAAACATCTACCATCTTACTTTTATTGGGTAGTCCCCTGTTTGCGTGCGTGCGTGCGTGCGTGCGTGCGTGTGTATTTCTCCAATCATTTTTTCTCTTTTATTTACATGTGATTAAACTTCTTATTGGTACCGTTCATTTCGTCTTTGTTGTTGTCTACGTTCATCAAAGACTTGCTAGGTACGCCATGTGCCGCCTGTGCTGAGCAAGTGTGTGTGTGTGTGTTCGTGTGTCTGTATGTTCGTGTGTGTGAAACGGGAGACAAACTCAGAAGTTAAATAGACATGAAAAGATTTTGTTTCGCTAAAACCATTATGAGGATGACACAGTATAAAAATTTGCTTTCAATGGAAAAAAAGCGAAAAGGGTTTGTTTACAAGTCCTTTATTTTACAAGAACGATGCAATAATGTATCGAATTAAAATGATTTCATTGTAAGACATAAACTCACTGCTGTTACATGCTGCCCATAGGTCCAGTATCTTTTCTACGGCTTCAGCGGACATGTAAGTAAATTCTCTTCACATCCCTCAAGTTCAATCAAGTTAGTGTATTTCAGTCTCACCGCGAGAATCCCTGATGGCAAGATGGTTGTCTTTAAAGAAATCCGCTGGCATGATGGCCCAACCCTGTCCACGCGCAAAGGGGGCTGCAAGGCGGGGCGGGGAGTCGGCCTAGCTACACCACTGGCATGGCTGATGGCCCAAATACAACAACAGCTAAGCACAACAACTGCAGCAACCAACATCTACCAACAATAATCAACAGCTACTACAAACAAGAAACATCAATAATCATCAAAAACAATCAACAAAAAACGGAAAAACAGTGGCACGCACTCTGTTTAAAGAAAACAGCGAGATCTGTGATATCTGTCGGCGCAGTGAAGCAGGAAACACTAGTCGACTGAAGTAGACACTGTGGTTCTGTTGACCAGAGCAGCTAGAGAAGGATTGTGTTTGACCTTCTGACCCACTATGAGGACCCCACTATATAGGTCACTATGAGACAGAGAGCTGTTAGGGGTAGCGGATTCCTGATCACTGATTTTTTGTTTGTTATAAAGATCTCAGTAAAGGGAAAAAATTAGGAAGCCTTCGGAAGAAGTAATGTGTGCATCTTGGAAGTCACCTCTGACGAACCCTCCGCCAAGCCATATAAACGAGACGTGGGGCTGAAAGGCAGGGCTGGGGATTCTGGCATGGCACCTCCCCCATCGCCAGGTCCAGAGCACCAACCTGACTGAAAGGCAGGGCTGGGGATTCTGGCATGGCACCTCCCCCATCGCCAGGTCCAGAGCACCAACCTGACTGAAAGGCAGGGCTGGGGATTCTGGCATGGCACCTCCCCCATCGCCAGGTCCAGAGCACCAACCTGACTGAAAGGCAGGGCTGGGGATTCTGGCATGGCACCTCCCCCATCGCCAGGTCCAGAGCACACCTGCTGAAAGGCAGGGCTGGGGATTCTGGCATGGCACCTCCCCATCGCCAGGTCCAGAGCACCAACCTGACTGAAAGGCAGGGCTGGGGATTCTGGCATGGCACCTCCCCCATCGCCAGGTCCAGAGCACCAACCTGACTGAAAGGCAGGGCTGGGGATTCTGGCATGGCACCTCCCCCATCGCCAGGTCCAGAGCACCAACCTGACTGAAAGGCAGGGCTGGGGATTCTGGCATGGCACCTCCCCCATCGCCAGGTCCAGAGCACCAACCTGACTGAAAGGCAGGGCTGGGGATTCTGGCATGGCACCTCCCCATCGCCAGGTCCAGAGCACCAACCTGACTGAAAGGCAGGGCTGGGGATTCTGGCATGGCACCTCCCCCATCGCCAGGTCCAGAGCACCAACCTGACTGAAAGGCAGGGCTGGGGATTCTGGCATGGCACCTCCCCCATCGCCAGGTCCAGAGCACCAACCTGACTGAAAGGCAGGGCTGGGGATTCTGGCATGGCACCTCCCCCATCGCCAGGTCCAGAGCACCAACCTGACTGAAAGGCAGGGCTGGGGATTCTGGCATGGCACCTCCCCCATCGCCAGGTCCAGAGCACCAACCTGACTGAAAGGCAGGGCTGGGGATTCTGGCATGGCACCTCCCCCATCGCCAGGTCCAGAGCACCAACCTGACTGAAAGGCAGGGCTGGGGATTCTGGCATGGCACCTCCCCCATCGCCAGGTCCAGAGCACCAACCTGACTGAAAGGCAGGGCTGGGGATTCTGGCATGGCACCTCCCCCATCGCCAGGTCCAGAGCACCAACCTGACTGAAAGGCAGGGCTGGGGATTCTGGCATGGCACCTCCCCCATCGCCAGGTCCAGAGCACCAACCTGACTGAAAGGCAGGGCTGGGGATTCTGGCATGGCACCTCCCCCATCGCCAGGTCCAGAGCACCAACCTGACTGAAAGGCAGGGCTGGGGATTCTGGCATGGCACCTCCCCCATCGCCAGGTCCAGAGCACCAACCTGACTGAAAGGCAGGGCTGGGGATTCTGGCATGGCACCTCCCCCATCGCCAGGTCCAGAGCACCAACCTGACTGAAAGGCAGGGCTGGGGATTCTGGCATGGCACCTCCCCATCGCCAGGTCCAGAGCACCAACCTGACTGAAAGGCAGGGCTGGGGATTCTGGCATGGCACCTCCCCCATCGCCAGGTCCAGAGCACCAACCTGACTGAAAGGCAGGGCTGGGGATTCTGGCATGGCACCTCCCCCATCGCCAGGTCCAGAGCACCAACCTGACTGAAAGGCAGGGCTGGGGATTCTGGCATGGCACCTCCCCCATCGCCAGGTCCAGAGCACCAACCTGACTGAAAGGCAGGGCTGGGGATTCTGGCATGGCACCTCCCCCATCGCCAGGTCCAGAGCACCAACCTGACTGAAAGGCAGGGCTGGGGATTCTGGCATGGCACCTCCCCCATCGCCAGGTCCAGAGCACCAACCTGACTGAAAGGCAGGGCTGGGGATTCTGGCATGGCACCTCCCCCATCGCCAGGTCCAGAGCACCAACCTGACTGAAAGGCAGGGCTGGGGATTCTGGCATGGCACCTCCCCCATCGCCAGGTCCAGAGCACCAACCTGACTGAAAGGCAGGGCTGGGGATTCTGGCATGGCACCTCCCCCATCGCCAGGTCCAGAGCACCAACCTGACTGAAAGGCAGGGCTGGGGATTCTGGCATGGCACCTCCCCCATCGCCAGGTCCAGAGCACCAACCTGACTGAAAGGCAGGGCTGGGGATTCTGGCATGGCACCTCCCCCATCGCCAGGTCCAGAGCACCAACCTGACTGAAAGGCAGGGCTGGGGATTCTGGCATGGCACCTCCCCCATCGCCAGGTCCAGAGCACCAACCTGACTGAAAGGCAGGGCTGGGGATTCTGGCATGGCACCTCCCCCATCGCCAGGTCCAGAGCACCAACCTGACTGAAAGGCAGGGCTGGGGATTCTGGCATGGCACCTCCCCCATCGCCAGGTCCAGAGCACCAACCTGACTGAAAGGCAGGGCTGGGGATTCTGGCATGGCACCTCCCCCATCGCCAGGTCCAGAGCACCAACCTGACTGAAAGGCAGGGCTGGGGATTCTGGCATGGCACCTCCCCCATCGCCAGGTCCAGAGCACCAACCTGACTGAAAGGCAGGGCTGGGGATTCTGGCATGGCACCTCCCCCATCGCCAGGTCCAGAGCACCAACCTGACTGAAAGGCAGGGCTGGGGATTCTGGCATGGCACCTCCCCCATCGCCAGGTCCAGAGCACCAACCTGACTGAAAGGCAGGGCTGGGGATTCTGGCATGGCACCTCCCCCATCGCCAGGTCCAGAGCACCAACCTGACTGAAAGGCAGGGCTGGGGATTCTGGCATGGCACCTCCCCCATCGCCAGGTCCAGAGCACCAACCTGACTGAAAGGCAGGGCTGGGGATTCTGGCATGGCACCTCCCCCATCGCCAGGTCCAGAGCACCAACCTGACTGAAAGGCAGGGCTGGGGATTCTGGCATGGCACCTCCCCATCGCCAGGTCCAGAGCACCAACCTGACTGAAAGGCAGGGCTGGGGATTCTGGCATGGCACCTCCCCCATCGCCAGGTCCAGAGCACCAACCTGACTGAAAGGCAGGGCTGGGGATTCTGGCATGGCACCTCCCCCATCGCCAGGTCCAGAGCACCAACCTGACTGAAAGGCAGGGCTGGGGATTCTGGCATGGCACCTCCCCCATCGCCAGGTCCAGAGCACCAACCTGACTGAAAGGCAGGGCTGGGGATTCTGGCATGGCACCTCCCCCATCGCCAGGTCCAGAGCACCAACCTGACTGAAAGGCAGGGCTGGGGATTCTGGCATGGCACCTCCCCCATCGCCAGGTCCAGAGCACCAACCTGACTGAAAGGCAGGGCTGGGGATTCTGGCATGGCACCTCCCCCATCGCCAGGTCCAGAGCACCAACCTGACTGAAAGGCAGGGCTGGGGATTCTGGCATGGCACCTCCCCCATCGCCAGGTCCAGAGCACCAACCTGACTGAAAGGCAGGGCTGGGGATTCTGGCATGGCACCTCCCCCATCGCCAGGTCCAGAGCACCAACCTGACTGAAAGGCAGGGCTGGGGATTCTGGCATGGCACCTCCCCCATCGCCAGGTCCAGAGCACCAACCTGACTGAAAGGCAGGGCTGGGGATTCTGGCATGGCACCTCCCCCATCGCCAGGTCCAGAGCACCAACCTGACTGAAAGGCAGGGCTGGGGATTCTGGCATGGCACCTCCCCCATCGCCAGGTCCAGAGCACCAACCTGACTGAAAGGCAGGGCTGGGGATTCTGGCATGGCACCTCCCCCATCGCCAGGTCCAGAGCACCAACCTGACTGAAAGGCAGGGCTGGGGATTCTGGCATGGCACCTCCCCCATCGCCAGGTCCAGAGCACCAACCTGACTGAAAGGCAGGGCTGGGGATTCTGGCATGGCACCTCCCCATCGCCAGGTCCAGAGCACCAACCTGACTGAAAGGCAGGGCTGGGGATTCTGGCATGGCACCTCCCCCATCGCCAGGTCCAGAGCACCAACCTGACTGAAAGGCAGGGCTGGGGATTCTGGCATGGCACCTCCCCCATCGCCAGGTCCAGAGCACCAACCTGACTGAAAGGCAGGGCTGGGATTCTGGCATGGCACCTCCCCCATCGCCAGGTCCAGAGCACCAACCTGACTGAAAGGCAGGGCTGGGGATTCTGGCATGGCACCTCCCCCATCGCCAGGTCCAGAGCACCAACCTGACTGAAAGGCAGGGCTGGGGATTCTGGCATGGCACCTCCCCCATCGCCAGGTCCAGAGCACCAACCTGACTGAAAGGCAGGGCTGGGGATTCTGGCATGGCACCTCCCCCATCGCCAGGTCCAGAGCACCAACCTGACTGAAAGGCAGGGCTGGGGATTCTGGCATGGCACCTCCCCCATCGCCAGGTCCAGAGCACCAACCTGACTGAAAGGCAGGGCTGGGGATTCTGGCATGGCACCTCCCCCATCGCCAGGTCCAGAGCACCAACCTGACTGAAAGGCAGGGCTGGGGATTCTGGCATGGCACCTCCCCCATCGCCAGGTCCAGAGCACCAACCTGACTGAAAGGCAGGGCTGGGGATTCTGGCATGGCACCTCCCCCATCGCCAGGTCCAGAGCACCAACCTGACTGAAAGGCAGGGCTGGGGATTCTGGCATGGCACCTCCCCCATCGCCAGGTCCAGAGCACCAACCTGACTGAAAGGCAGGGCTGGGGATTCTGGCATGGCACCTCCCCCATCGCCAGGTCCAGAGCACCAACCTGACTGAAAGGCAGGGCTGGGGATTCTGGCATGGCACCTCCCCCATCGCCAGGTCCAGAGCACCAACCTGACTGAAAGGCAGGGCTGGGGATTCTGGCATGGCACCTCCCCCATCGCCAGGTCCAGAGCACCAACCTGACTGAAAGGCAGGGCTGGGGATTCTGGCATGGCACCTCCCCCATCGCCAGGTCCAGAGCACCAACCTGACTGAAAGGCAGGGCTGGGGATTCTGGCATGGCACCTCCCCATCGCCAGGTCCAGAGCACCAACCTGACTGAAAGGCAGGGCTGGGATTCTGGCATGGCACCTCCCCATCGCCAGGTCCAGAGCACCAACCTGACTGAAAGGCAGGGCTGGGGATTCTGGCATGGCACCTCCCCCATCGCCAGGTCCAGAGCACCAACCTGACTGAAAGGCAGGGCTGGGGATTCTGGCATGGCACCTCCCCCATCGCCAGGTCCAGAGCACCAACCTGACTGAAAGGCAGGGCTGGGGATTCTGGCATGGCACCTCCCCATCGCCAGGTCCAGAGCACCAACCTGACTGAAAGGCAGGGCTGGGGATTCTGGCATGGCACCTCCCCCATCGCCAGGTCCAGAGCACCAACCTGACTGAAAGGCAGGGCTGGGGATTCTGGCATGGCACCTCCCCCATCGCCAGGTCCAGAGCACCAACCTGACTGAAAGGCAGGGCTGGGGATTCTGGCATGGCACCTCCCCCATCGCCAGGTCCAGAGCACCAACCTGACTGAAAGGCAGGGCTGGGGATTCTGGCATGGCACCTCCCCCATCGCCAGGTCCAGAGCACCAACCTGACTGAAAGGCAGGGCTGGGGATTCTGGCATGGCACCTCCCCCATCGCCAGGTCCAGAGCACCAACCTGACTGAAAGGCAGGGCTGGGGATTCTGGCATGGCACCTCCCCCATCGCCAGGTCCAGAGCACCAACCTGACTGAAAGGCAGGGCTGGGGATTCTGGCATGGCACCTCCCCCATCGCCAGGTCCAGAGCACCAACCTGACTGAAAGGCAGGGCTGGGGATTCTGGCATGGCACCTCCCCCATCGCCAGGTCCAGAGCACCAACCTGACTGAAAGGCAGGGCTGGGGATTCTGGCATGGCACCTCCCCCATCGCCAGGTCCAGAGCACCAACCTGACTGAAAGGCAGGGCTGGGGATTCTGGCATGGCACCTCCCCCATCGCCAGGTCCAGAGCACCAACCTGACTGAAAGGCAGGGCTGGGGATTCTGGCATGGCACCTCCCCCATCGCCAGGTCCAGAGCACCAACCTGACTGAAAGGCAGGGCTGGGGATTCTGGCATGGCACCTCCCCCATCGCCAGGTCCAGAGCACCAACCTGACTGAAAGGCAGGGCTGGGGATTCTGGCATGGCACCTCCCCCATCGCCAGGTCCAGAGCACCAACCTGACTGAAAGGCAGGGCTGGGGATTCTGGCATGGCACCTCCCCCATCGCCAGGTCCAGAGCACCAACCTGACTGAAAGGCAGGGCTGGGGATTCTGGCATGGCACCTCCCCCATCGCCAGGTCCAGAGCACCAACCTGACTGAAAGGCAGGGCTGGGGATTCTGGCATGGCACCTCCCCATCGCCAGGTCCAGAGCACCAACCTGACTGAAAGGCAGGGCTGGGATTCTGGCATGGCACCTCCCCCATCGCCAGGTCCAGAGCACCAACCTGACTGAAAGGCAGGGCTGGGGATTCTGGCATGGCACCTCCCCCATCGCCAGGTCCAGAGCACCAACCTGACTGAAAGGCAGGGCTGGGGATTCTGGCATGGCACCTCCCCCATCGCCAGGTCCAGAGCACCAACCTGACTGAAAGGCAGGGCTGGGATTCTGGCATGGCACCTCCCCCATCGCCAGGTCCAGAGCACCAACCTGACTGAAAGGCAGGGCTGGGGATTCTGGCATGGCACCTCCCCCATCGCCAGGTCCAGAGCACCAACCTGACTGAAAGGCAGGGCTGGGGATTCTGGCATGGCACCTCCCCCATCGCCAGGTCCAGAGCACCAACCTGACTGAAAGGCAGGGCTGGGGATTCTGGCATGGCACCTCCCCCATCGCCAGGTCCAGAGCACCAACCTGACTGAAAGGCAGGGCTGGGGATTCTGGCATGGCACCTCCCCCATCGCCAGGTCCAGAGCACCAACCTGACTGAAAGGCAGGGCTGGGGATTCTGGCATGGCACCTCCCCATCGCCAGGTCCAGAGCACCAACCTGACTGAAAGGCAGGGCTGGGGATTCTGGCATGGCACCTCCCCCATCGCCAGGTCCAGAGCACCAACCTGACTGAAAGGCAGGGCTGGGGATTCTGGCATGGCACCTCCCCCATCGCCAGGTCCAGAGCACCAACCTGACTGAAAGGCAGGGCTGGGGATTCTGGCATGGCACCTCCCCCATCGCCAGGTCCAGAGCACCAACCTGACTGAAAGGCAGGGCTGGGGATTCTGGCATGGCACCTCCCCCATCGCCAGGTCCAGAGCACCAACCTGACTGAAAGGCAGGGCTGGGGATTCTGGCATGGCACCTCCCCCATCGCCAGGTCCAGAGCACCAACCTGACTGAAAGGCAGGGCTGGGGATTCTGGCATGGCACCTCCCCCATCGCCAGGTCCAGAGCACCAACCTGACTGAAAGGCAGGGCTGGGGATTCTGGCATGGCACCTCCCCCATCGCCAGGTCCAGAGCACCAACCTGACTGAAAGGCAGGGCTGGGGATTCTGGCATGGCACCTCCCCCATCGCCAGGTCCAGAGCACCAACCTGACTGAAAGGCAGGGCTGGGGATTCTGGCATGGCACCTCCCCCATCGCCAGGTCCAGAGCACCAACCTGACTGAAAGGCAGGGCTGGGGATTCTGGCATGGCACCTCCCCCATCGCCAGGTCCAGAGCACCAACCTGACTGAAAGGCAGGGCTGGGGATTCTGGCATGGCACCTCCCCCATCGCCAGGTCCAGAGCACCAACCTGACTGAAAGGCAGGGCTGGGGATTCTGGCATGGCACCTCCCCCATCGCCAGGTCCAGAGCACCAACCTGACTGAAAGGCAGGGCTGGGGATTCTGGCATGGCACCTCCCCATCGCCAGGTCCAGAGCACCAACCTGACTGAAAGGCAGGGCTGGGGATTCTGGCATGGCACCTCCCCCATCGCCAGGTCCAGAGCACCAACCTGACTGAAAGGCAGGGCTGGGGATTCTGGCATGGCACCTCCCCCATCGCCAGGTCCAGAGCACCAACCTGACTGAAAGGCAGGGCTGGGGATTCTGGCATGGCACCTCCCCCATCGCCAGGTCCAGAGCACCAACCTGACTGAAAGGCAGGGCTGGGGATTCTGGCATGGCACCTCCCCCATCGCCAGGTCCAGAGCACCAACCTGACTGAAAGGCAGGGCTGGGGATTCTGGCATGGCACCTCCCCCATCGCCAGGTCCAGAGCACCAACCTGACTGAAAGGCAGGGCTGGGGATTCTGGCATGGCACCTCCCCCATCGCCAGGTCCAGAGCACCAACCTGACTGAAAGGCAGGGCTGGGGATTCTGGCATGGCACCTCCCCCATCGCCAGGTCCAGAGCACCAACCTGACTGAAAGGCAGGGCTGGGGATTCTGGCATGGCACCTCCCCCATCGCCAGGTCCAGAGCACCAACCTGACTGAAAGGCAGGGCTGGGGATTCTGGCATGGCACCTCCCCCATCGCCAGGTCCAGAGCACCAACCTGACTGAAAGGCAGGGCTGGGGATTCTGGCATGGCACCTCCCCCATCGCCAGGTCCAGAGCACCAACCTGACTGAAAGGCAGGGCTGGGGATTCTGGCATGGCACCTCCCCCATCGCCAGGTCCAGAGCACCAACCTGACTGAAAGGCAGGGCTGGGGATTCTGGCATGGCACCTCCCCCATCGCCAGGTCCAGAGCACCAACCTGACTGAAAGGCAGGGCTGGGGATTCTGGCATGGCACCTCCCCCATCGCCAGGTCCAGAGCACCAACCTGACTGAAAGGCAGGGCTGGGGATTCTGGCATGGCACCTCCCCCATCGCCAGGTCCAGAGCACCAACCTGACTGAAAGGCAGGGCTGGGGATTCTGGCATGGCACCTCCCCCATCGCCAGGTCCAGAGCACCAACCTGACTGAAAGGCAGGGCTGGGGATTCTGGCATGGCACCTCCCCCATCGCCAGGTCCAGAGCACCAACCTGACTGAAAGGCAGGGCTGGGGATTCTGGCATGGCACCTCCCCCATCGCCAGGTCCAGAGCACCAACCTGACTGAAAGGCAGGGCTGGGGATTCTGGCATGGCACCTCCCCCATCGCCAGGTCCAGAGCACCAACCTGACTGAAAGGCAGGGCTGGGGATTCTGGCATGGCACCTCCCCCATCGCCAGGTCCAGAGCACCAACCTGACTGAAAGGCAGGGCTGGGGATTCTGGCATGGCACCTCCCCCATCGCCAGGTCCAGAGCACCAACCTGACTGAAAGGCAGGGCTGGGGATTCTGGCATGGCACCTCCCCCATCGCCAGGTCCAGAGCACCAACCTGACTGAAAGGCAGGGCTGGGGATTCTGGCATGGCACCTCCCCCATCGCCAGGTCCAGAGCACCAACCTGACTGAAAGGCAGGGCTGGGGATTCTGGCATGGCACCTCCCCCATCGCCAGGTCCAGAGCACCAACCTGACTGAAAGGCAGGGCTGGGGATTCTGGCATGGCACCTCCCCCATCGCCAGGTCCAGAGCACCAACCTGACTGAAAGGCAGGGCTGGGGATTCTGGCATGGCACCTCCCCCATCGCCAGGTCCAGAGCACCAACCTGACTGAAAGGCAGGGCTGGGGATTCTGGCATGGCACCTCCCCCATCGCCAGGTCCAGAGCACCAACCTGACTGAAAGGCAGGGCTGGGGATTCTGGCATGGCACCTCCCCCATCGCCAGGTCCAGAGCACCAACCTGACTGAAAGGCAGGGCTGGGGATTCTGGCATGGCACCTCCCCCATCGCCAGGTCCAGAGCACCAACCTGACTGAAAGGCAGGGCTGGGGATTCTGGCATGGCACCTCCCCCATCGCCAGGTCCAGAGCACCAACCTGACTGAAAGGCAGGGCTGGGGATTCTGGCATGGCACCTCCCCCATCGCCAGGTCCAGAGCACCAACCTGACTGAAAGGCAGGGCTGGGGATTCTGGCATGGCACCTCCCCCATCGCCAGGTCCAGAGCACCAACCTGACTGAAAGGCAGGGCTGGGGATTCTGGCATGGCACCTCCCCCATCGCCAGGTCCAGAGCACCAACCTGACTGAAAGGCAGGGCTGGGGATTCTGGCATGGCACCTCCCCATCGCCAGGTCCAGAGCACCAACCTGACTGAAAGGCAGGGCTGGGGATTCTGGCATGGCACCTCCCCCATCGCCAGGTCCAGAGCACCAACCTGACTGAAAGGCAGGGCTGGGGATTCTGGCATGGCACCTCCCCCATCGCCAGGTCCAGAGCACCAACCTGACTGAAAGGCAGGGCTGGGGATTCTGGCATGGCACCTCCCCCATCGCCAGGTCCAGAGCACCAACCTGACTGAAAGGCAGGGCTGGGGATTCTGGCATGGCACCTCCCCCATCGCCAGGTCCAGAGCACCAACCTGACTGAAAGGCAGGGCTGGGGATTCTGGCATGGCACCTCCCCCATCGCCAGGTCCAGAGCACCAACCTGACTGAAAGGCAGGGCTGGGGATTCTGGCATGGCACCTCCCCATCGCCAGGTCCAGAGCACCAACCTGACTGAAAGGCAGGGCTGGGGATTCTGGCATGGCACCTCCCCCATCGCCAGGTCCAGAGCACCAACCTGACTGAAAGGCAGGGCTGGGGATTCTGGCATGGCACCTCCCCCATCGCCAGGTCCAGAGCACCAACCTGACTGAAAGGCAGGGCTGGGGATTCTGGCATGGCACCTCCCCCATCGCCAGGTCCAGAGCACCAACCTGACTGAAAGGCAGGGCTGGGGATTCTGGCATGGCACCTCCCCCATCGCCAGGTCCAGAGCACCAACCTGACTGAAAGGCAGGGCTGGGGATTCTGGCATGGCACCTCCCCCATCGCCAGGTCCAGAGCACCAACCTGACTGAAAGGCAGGGCTGGGGATTCTGGCATGGCACCTCCCCCATCGCCAGGTCCAGAGCACCAACCTGACTGAAAGGCAGGGCTGGGGATTCTGGCATGGCACCTCCCCCATCGCCAGGTCCAGAGCACCAACCTGACTGAAAGGCAGGGCTGGGGATTCTGGCATGGCACCTCCCCCATCGCCAGGTCCAGAGCACCAACCTGACTGAAAGGCAGGGCTGGGGATTCTGGCATGGCACCTCCCCCATCGCCAGGTCCAGAGCACCAACCTGACTGAAAGGCAGGGCTGGGGATTCTGGCATGGCACCTCCCCCATCGCCAGGTCCAGAGCACCAACCTGACTGAAAGGCAGGGCTGGGGATTCTGGCATGGCACCTCCCCCATCGCCAGGTCCAGAGCACCAACCTGACTGAAAGGCAGGGCTGGGGATTCTGGCATGGCACCTCCCCCATCGCCAGGTCCAGAGCACCAACCTGACTGAAAGGCAGGGCTGGGGATTCTGGCATGGCACCTCCCCCATCGCCAGGTCCAGAGCACCAACCTGACTGAAAGGCAGGGCTGGGGATTCTGGCATGGCACCTCCCCCATCGCCAGGTCCAGAGCACCAACCTGACTGAAAGGCAGGGCTGGGGATTCTGGCATGGCACCTCCCCCATCGCCAGGTCCAGAGCACCAACCTGACTGAAAGGCAGGGCTGGGGATTCTGGCATGGCACCTCCCCCATCGCCAGGTCCAGAGCACCAACCTGACTGAAAGGCAGGGCTGGGGATTCTGGCATGGCACCTCCCCCATCGCCAGGTCCAGAGCACCAACCTGACTGAAAGGCAGGGCTGGGGATTCTGGCATGGCACCTCCCCCATCGCCAGGTCCAGAGCACCAACCTGACTGAAAGGCAGGGCTGGGGATTCTGGCATGGCACCTCCCCCATCGCCAGGTCCAGAGCACCAACCTGACTGAAAGGCAGGGCTGGGGATTCTGGCATGGCACCTCCCCCATCGCCAGGTCCAGAGCACCAACCTGACTGAAAGGCAGGGCTGGGGATTCTGGCATGGCACCTCCCCCATCGCCAGGTCCAGAGCACCAACCTGACTGAAAGGCAGGGCTGGGGATTCTGGCATGGCACCTCCCCCATCGCCAGGTCCAGAGCACCAACCTGACTGAAAGGCAGGGCTGGGGATTCTGGCATGGCACCTCCCCATCGCCAGGTCCAGAGCACCAACCTGACTGAAAGGCAGGGCTGGGGATTCTGGCATGGCACCTCCCCCATCGCCAGGTCCAGAGCACCAACCTGACTGAAAGGCAGGGCTGGGGATTCTGGCATGGCACCTCCCCCATCGCCAGGTCCAGAGCACCAACCTGACTGAAAGGCAGGGCTGGGGATTCTGGCATGGCACCTCCCCCATCGCCAGGTCCAGAGCACCAACCTGACTGAAAGGCAGGGCTGGGGATTCTGGCATGGCACCTCCCCCATCGCCAGGTCCAGAGCACCAACCTGACTGAAAGGCAGGGCTGGGGATTCTGGCATGGCACCTCCCCCATCGCCAGGTCCAGAGCACCAACCTGACTGAAAGGCAGGGCTGGGGATTCTGGCATGGCACCTCCCCCATCGCCAGGTCCAGAGCACCAACCTGACTGAAAGGCAGGGCTGGGGATTCTGGCATGGCACCTCCCCCATCGCCAGGTCCAGAGCACCAACCTGACTGAAAGGCAGGGCTGGGGATTCTGGCATGGCACCTCCCCCATCGCCAGGTCCAGAGCACCAACCTGACTGAAAGGCAGGGCTGGGGATTCTGGCATGGCACCTCCCCCATCGCCAGGTCCAGAGCACCAACCTGACTGAAAGGCAGGGCTGGGGATTCTGGCATGGCACCTCCCCCATCGCCAGGTCCAGAGCACCAACCTGACTGAAAGGCAGGGCTGGGGATTCTGGCATGGCACCTCCCCCATCGCCAGGTCCAGAGCACCAACCTGACTGAAAGGCAGGGCTGGGATTCTGGCATGGCACCTCCCCCATCGCCAGGTCCAGAGCACCAACCTGACTGAAAGGCAGGGCTGGGATTCTGGCATGGCACCTCCCCCATCGCCAGGTCCAGAGCACCAACCTGACTGAAAGGCAGGGCTGGGGATTCTGGCATGGCACCTCCCCCATCGCCAGGTCCAGAGCACCAACCTGACTGAAAGCAGGGCTGGGGATTCTGGCATGGCACCTCCCCCATCGCCAGGTCCAGAGCACCAACCTGACTGAAAGGCAGGGCTGGGATTCTGGCATGGCACCTCCCCCATCGCCAGGTCCAGAGCACCAACCTGACTGAAAGGCAGGGCTGGGGATTCTGGCATGGCACCTCCCCCATCGCCAGGTCCAGAGCACCAACCTGACTGAAAGGCAGGGCTGGGGATTCTGGCATGGCACCTCCCCATCGCCAGGTCCAGAGCACCAACCTGACTGAAAGGCAGGGCTGGGGATTCTGGCATGGCACCTCCCCCATCGCCAGGTCCAGAGCACCAACCTGACTGAAAGGCAGGGCTGGGGATTCTGGCATGGCACCTCCCCCATCGCCAGGTCCAGAGCACCAACCTGACTGAAAGGCAGGGCTGGGGATTCTGGCATGGCACCTCCCCCATCGCCAGGTCCAGAGCACCAACCTGACTGAAAGGCAGGGCTGGGGATTCTGGCATGGCACCTCCCCCATCGCCAGGTCCAGAGCACCAACCTGACTGAAAGGCAGGGCTGGGGATTCTGGCATGGCACCTCCCCCATCGCCAGGTCCAGAGCACCAACCTGACTGAAAGGCAGGGCTGGGGATTCTGGCATGGCACCTCCCCATCGCCAGGTCCAGAGCACCAACCTGACTGAAAGGCAGGGCTGGGGATTCTGGCATGGCACCTCCCCCATCGCCAGGTCCAGAGCACCAACCTGACTGAAAGGCAGGGCTGGGGATTCTGGCATGGCACCTCCCCCATCGCCAGGTCCAGAGCACCAACCTGACTGAAAGGCAGGGCTGGGGATTCTGGCATGGCACCTCCCCCATCGCCAGGTCCAGAGCACCAACCTGACTGAAAGGCAGGGCTGGGGATTCTGGCATGGCACCTCCCCCATCGCCAGGTCCAGAGCACCAACCTGACTGAAAGGCAGGGCTGGGGATTCTGGCATGGCACCTCCCCCATCGCCAGGTCCAGAGCACCAACCTGACTGAAAGGCAGGGCTGGGGATTCTGGCATGGCACCTCCCCCATCGCCAGGTCCAGAGCACCAACCTGACTGAAAGGCAGGGCTGGGGATTCTGGCATGGCACCTCCCCCATCGCCAGGTCCAGAGCACCAACCTGACTGAAAGGCAGGGCTGGGGATTCTGGCATGGCACCTCCCCCATCGCCAGGTCCAGAGCACCAACCTGACTGAAAGGCAGGGCTGGGGATTCTGGCATGGCACCTCCCCCATCGCCAGGTCCAGAGCACCAACCTGACTGAAAGGCAGGGCTGGGGATTCTGGCATGGCACCTCCCCCATCGCCAGGTCCAGAGCACCAACCTGACTGAAAGGCAGGGCTGGGGATTCTGGCATGGCACCTCCCCCATCGCCAGGTCCAGAGCACCAACCTGACTGAAAGGCAGGGCTGGGGATTCTGGCATGGCACCTCCCCCATCGCCAGGTCCAGAGCACCAACCTGACTGAAAGGCAGGGCTGGGGATTCTGGCATGGCACCTCCCCATCGCCAGGTCCAGAGCACCAACCTGACTGAAAGGCAGGGCTGGGGATTCTGGCATGGCACCTCCCCCATCGCCAGGTCCAGAGCACCAACCTGACTGAAAGGCAGGGCTGGGGATTCTGGCATGGCACCTCCCCCATCGCCAGGTCCAGAGCACCAACCTGACTGAAAGGCAGGGCTGGGGATTCTGGCATGGCACCTCCCCCATCGCCAGGTCCAGAGCACCAACCTGACTGAAAGGCAGGGCTGGGGATTCTGGCATGGCACCTCCCCCATCGCCAGGTCCAGAGCACCAACCTGACTGAAAGGCAGGGCTGGGGATTCTGGCATGGCACCTCCCCCATCGCCAGGTCCAGAGCACCAACCTGACTGAAAGGCAGGGCTGGGGATTCTGGCATGGCACCTCCCCCATCGCCAGGTCCAGAGCACCAACCTGACTGAAAGGCAGGGCTGGGGATTCTGGCATGGCACCTCCCCATCGCCAGGTCCAGAGCACCAACCTGACTGAAAGGCAGGGCTGGGGATTCTGGCATGGCACCTCCCCCATCGCCAGGTCCAGAGCACCAACCTGGCTGAAAGGCAGGGCTGGGGATTCTGGCATGGCACCTCCCCATCGCCAGGTCCAGAGCACCAACCTGACTGAAAGGCAGGGCTGGGGATTCTGGCATGGCACCTCCCCCATCGCCAGGTCCAGAGCACCAACCTGACTGAAAGGCAGGGCTGGGGATTCTGGCATGGCACCTCCCCCATCGCCAGGTCCAGAGCACCAACCTGACTGAAAGGCAGGGCTGGGGATTCTGGCATGGCACCTCCCCCATCGCCAGGTCCAGAGCACCAACCTGACTGAAAGGCAGGGCTGGGGATTCTGGCATGGCACCTCCCCCATCGCCAGGTCCAGAGCACCAACCTGACTGAAAGGCAGGGCTGGGGATTCTGGCATGGCACCTCCCCCATCGCCAGGTCCAGAGCACCAACCTGACTGAAAGGCAGGGCTGGGGATTCTGGCATGGCACCTCCCCCATCGCCAGGTCCAGAGCACCAACCTGACTGAAAGGCAGGGCTGGGGATTCTGGCATGGCACCTCCCCCATCGCCAGGTCCAGAGCACCAACCTGACTGAAAGGCAGGGCTGGGGATTCTGGCATGGCACCTCCCCCATCGCCAGGTCCAGAGCACCAACCTGACTGAAAGGCAGGGCTGGGATTCTGGCATGGCACCTCCCCCATCGCCAGGTCCAGAGCACCAACCTGACTGAAAGGCAGGGCTGGGGATTCTGGCATGGCACCTCCCCCATCGCCAGGTCCAGAGCACCAACCTGACTGAAAGGCAGGGCTGGGGATTCTGGCATGGCACCTCCCCCATCGCCAGGTCCAGAGCACCAACCTGGCTGAAAGGCAGGGCTGGGGATTCTGGCATGGCACCTCCCCCATCGCCAGGTCCAGAGCACCAACCTGGCTGAAAGGCAGGGCTGGGGATTCTGGCATGGCACCTCCCCCATCGCCAGGTCCAGAGCACCAACCTGACTGAAAGGCAGGGCTGGGGATTCTGGCATGGCACCTCCCCATCGCCAGGTCCAGAGCACCAACCTGACTGAAAGGCAGGGCTGGGGATTCTGGCATGGCACCTCCCCCATCGCCAGGTCCAGAGCACCAACCTGACTGAAAGGCAGGGCTGGGGATTCTGGCATGGCACCTCCCCCATCGCCAGGTCCAGAGCACCAACCTGACTGAAAGGCAGGGCTGGGGATTCTGGCATGGCACCTCCCCCATCGCCAGGTCCAGAGCACCAACCTGGCTGAAAGGCAGGGCTGGGGATTCTGGCATGGCACCTCCCCCATCGCCAGGTCCAGAGCACCAACCTGGCTGAAAGGCAGGGCTGGGGATTCTGGCATGGCACCTCCCCCATCGCCAGGTCCAGAGCACCAACCTGGCTGAAAGGCAGGGCTGGGGATTCTGGCATGGCACCTCCCCCATCGCCAGGTCCAGAGCACCAACCTGGCTGAAAGGCAGGGCTGGGGATTCTGGCATGGCACCTCCCCCATCGCCAGGTCCAGAGCACCAACCTGACTGAAAGGCAGGGCTGGGGATTCTGGCATGGCACCTCCCCCATCGCCAGGTCCAGAGCACCAACCTGGCTGAAAGACAGGGCTGGGGATTCTGGCATGGCACCTCCCCCATCGCCAGGTCCAGAGCACCAACCTGGCTGAAAGGCAGGGCTGGGGATTCTGGCATGGCACCTCCCCCATCGCCAGGTCCAGAGCACCAACCTGGCTGAAAGGCAGGGCTGGGGATTCTGGCATGGCACCTCCCCCATCGCCAGGTCCAGAGCACCAACCTGGCTGAAAGACAGGGCTGGGGATTCTGGCATGGCACCTCCCCCATCGCCAGGTCCAGAGCACCAACCTGGCTGAAAGGCAGGGCTGGGGATTCTGGCATGGCACCTCCCCCATCGCCAGGTCCAGAGCACCAACCTGGCTGAAAGGCAGGGCTGGGGATTCTGGCATGGCACCTCCCCCATCGCCAGGTCCAGAGCACCAACCTGGCTGAAAGGCAGGGCTGGGGATTCTGGCATGGCACCTCCCCCATCGCCAGGTCCAGAGCACCAACCTGGCTGAAAGACAGGGCTGGGGATTCTGGCATGGCACCTCCCCCATCGCCAGGTCCAGAGCACCAACCTGGCTGAAAGGCAGGGCTGGGGATTCTGGCATGGCACCTCCCCCATCGCCAGGTCCAGAGCACCAACCTGGCTGGAAGGCTGGGGATTCTGGCATGGCACCTCCCCCATCGCCAGGTCCAGAGCACCAACCTGGCTGAAAGACAGGGCTGGGGATTCTGGCATGGCACCTCCCCCATCGCCAGGTCCAGAGCACCAACCTGGCTGAAAGGCAGGGCTGGGGATTCTGGCATGGCACCTCCCCCATCGCCAGGTCCAGAGCACCAACCTGGCTGAAAGACAGGGCTGGGGATTCTGGCATGGCACCTCCCCCATCGCCAGGTCCAGAGCACCAACCTGGCTGAAAGGCAGGGCTGGGGATTCTGGCATGGCACCTCCCCCATCGCCAGGTCCAGAGCACCAACCTGGCTGAAAGGCAGGGCTGGGGATTCTGGCATGGCACCTCCCCCATCGCCAGGTCCAGAGCACCAACCTGGCTGAAAGGCAGGGCTGGGGATTCTGGCATGGCACCTCCCCCATCGCCAGGTCCAGAGCACCAACCTGGCTGAAAGGCAGGGCTGGGGATTCTGGCATGGCACCTCCCCATCGCCAGGTCCAGAGCACCAACCTGGCTGAAAGGCAGGGCTGGGGATTCTGGCATGGCACCTCCCCATCGCCAGGTCCAGAGCACCAACCTGGCTGAAAGGCAGGGCTGGGGATTCTGGCATGGCACCTCCCCCATCGCCAGGTCCAGAGCACCAACCTGGCTGAAAGGCAGGGCTGGGGATTCTGGCATGGCACCTCCCCCATCGCCAGGTCCAGAGCACCAACCTGGCTGAAGACAGGGCTGGGGATTCTGGCATGGCACCTCCCCCATCGCCAGGTCCAGAGCACCAACCTGGCTGGAAGGGGCTGGGGATTCTGGCATGGCACCTCCCCCATCGCCAGGTCCAGAGCACCAACCTGGCTGAAAGGCAGGGCTGGGGATTCTGGCATGGCACCTCCCCCATCGCCAGGTCCAGAGCACCAACCTGGCTGAAAGACAGGGCTGGGGATTCTGGCATGGCACCTCCCCCATCGCCAGGTCCAGAGCACCAACCTGGCTGAAAGACAGGGCTGGGGATTCTGGCATGGCACCTCCCCCATCGCCAGGTCCAGAGCACCAACCTGGCTGAAAGACAGGGCTGGGGATTCTGGCATGGCACCTCCCCCATCGCCAGGTCCAGAGCACCAACCTGGCTGAAAGACAGGGCTGGGGATTCTGGCATGGCACCTCCCCCATCGCCAGGTCCAGAGCACCAACCTGGCTGAAAGACAGGGCTGGGGATTCTGGCATGGCACCTCCCCCATCGCCAGGTCCAGAGCACCAACCTGGCTGAAGGCAGGGCTGGGGATTCTGGCATGGCACCTCCCCATCGCCAGGTCCAGAGCACCAACCTGGCTGGAAGGCAGGGCTGGGGATTCTGGCATGGCACCTCCCCCATCGCCAGGTCCAGAGCACCAACCTGGCTGAAAGACAGGGGCTGGGGATTCTGGCATGGCACCTCCCCCATCGCCAGGTCCAGAGCACCAACCTGGCTGAAAGGCAGGGCTGGGGATTCTGGCATGGCACCTCCCCCATCGCCAGGTCCAGAGCACCAACCTGGCTGAAAGGCAGGGCTGGGGATTCTGGCATGGCACCTCCCCCATCGCCAGGTCCAGAGCACCAACCTGGCTGAAAGGCAGGGCTGGGGATTCTGGCATGGCACCTCCCCCATCGCCAGGTCCAGAGCACCAACCTGGCTGAAAGACAGGGCTGGGGATTCTGGCATGGCACCTCCCCCATCGCCAGGTCCAGAGCACCAACCTGGCTGAAGACAGGGCTGGGATTCTGGCATGGCACCTCCCCCATCGCCAGGTCCAGAGCACCAACCTGGCTGAAAGGCAGGGCTGGGGATTCTGGCATGGCACCTCCCCCATCGCCAGGTCCAGAGCACCAACCTGGCTGAAGACAGGGCTGGGGATTCTGGCATGGCACCTCCCCCATCGCCAGGTCCAGAGCACCAACCTGGCTGAAAGACAGGGCTGGGGATTCTGGCATGGCACCTCCCCCATCGCCAGGTCCAGAGCACCAACCTGGCTGAAAGACAGGGCTGGGGATTCTGGCATGGCACCTCCCCCATCGCCAGGTCCAGAGCACCAACCTGGCTGAAAGGCAGGGCTGGGGATTCTGGCATGGCACCTCCCCCATCGCCAGGTCCAGAGCACCAACCTGGCTGAAAGACAGGGCTGGGGATTCTGGCATGGCACCTCCCCCATCGCCAGGTCCAGAGCACCAACCTGGCTGAAAGACAGGGCTGGGGATTCTGGCATGGCACCTCCCCCATCGCCAGGTCCAGAGCACCAACCTGGCTGAAAGGGGCTGGGGATTCTGGCATGGCACCTCCCCCATCGCCAGGTCCAGAGCACCAACCTGGCTGAAAGGCAGGGCTGGGGATTCTGGCATGGCACCTCCCCCATCGCCAGGTCCAGAGCACCAACCTGGCTGGAAGGGGCTGGGGATTCTGGCATGGCACCTCCCCCATCGCCAGGTCCAGAGCACCAACCTGGCTGAAAGACAGGGCTGGGATTCTGGCATGGCACCTCCCCCATCGCCAGGTCCAGAGCACCAACCTGGCTGAAAGACAGGGCTGGGATTCTGGCATGGCACCTCCCCCATCGCCAGGTCCAGAGCACCAACCTGGCTGAAAGGCAGGGCTGGGGATTCTGGCATGGCACCTCCCCATCGCCAGGTCCAGAGCACCAACCTGGCTGGAAGGCAGGGCTGGGATTCTGGCATGGCACCTCCCCCATCGCCAGGTCCAGAGCACCAACCTGGCTGAAAGGGGCTGGGGATTCTGGCATGGCACCTCCCCCATCGCCAGGTCCAGAGCACCAACCTGGCTGAAAGGCAGGGCTGGGGATTCTGGCATGGCACCTCCCCCATCGCCAGGTCCAGAGCACCAACCTGGCTGAAAGGCAGGGCTGGGGATTCTGGCATGGCACCTCCCCCATCGCCAGGTCCAGAGCACCAACCTGGCTGGAAAGGCAGGGCTGGGGATTCTGGCATGGCACCTCCCCCATCGCCAGGTCCAGAGCACCAACCTGGCTGGAAGCAGGGCTGGGGATTCTGGCATGGCACCTCCCCCATCGCCAGGTCCAGAGCACCAACCTGGCTGAAAGACAGGGCTGGGGATTCTGGCATGGCACCTCCCCCATCGCCAGGTCCAGAGCACCAACCTGGCTGAAAGACAGGGCTGGGGATTCTGGCATGGCACCTCCCCCATCGCCAGGTCCAGAGCACCAACCTGGCTGGAAACAGGGCTGGGGATTCTGGCATGGCACCTCCCCCATCGCCAGGTCCAGAGCACCAACCTGGCTGAAAGGCAGGGCTGGGGATTCTGGCATGGCACCTCCCCCATCGCCAGGTCCAGAGCACCAACCTGGCTGAAAGGCAGGGCTGGGGATTCTGGCATGGCACCTCCCCCATCGCCAGGTCCAGAGCACCAACCTGGCTGAAAGACAGGGCTGGGATTCTGGCATGGCACCTCCCCATCGCCAGGTCCAGAGCACCAACCTGGCTGAAAGGCAGGGCTGGGGATTCTGGCATGGCACCTCCCCCATCGCCAGGTCCAGAGCACCAACCTGGCTGAAAGACAGGGCTGGGGATTCTGGCATGGCACCTCCCCCATCGCCAGGTCCAGAGCACCAACCTGGCTGAAAGGCAGGGCTGGGGATTCTGGCATGGCACCTCCCCCATCGCCAGGTCCAGAGCACCAACCTGGCTGAAAGGCAGGGCTGGGGATTCTGGCATGGCACCTCCCCCATCGCCAGGTCCAGAGCACCAACCTGGCTGAAAGACAGGGCTGGGATTCTGGCATGGCACCTCCCCCATCGCCAGGTCCAGAGCACCAACCTGGCTGGAAGACAGGGCTGGGGATTCTGGCATGGCACCTCCCCCATCGCCAGGTCCAGAGCACCAACCTGGCTGGGATTCTGGCATGGCACCTCCCCCATCGCCAGGTCCAGAGCACCAACCTGGCTGGAAGACAGGGCTGGGGATTCTGGCATGGCACCTCCCCCATCGCCAGGTCCAGAGCACCAACCTGGCTGGAAGACAGGGCTGGGGATTCTGGCATGGCACCTCCCCCATCGCCAGGTCCAGAGCACCAACCTGGCTGAAAAGACAGGGCTGGGGATTCTGGCATGGCACCTCCCCATCGCCAGGTCCAGAGCACCAACCTGGCTGAAAAGACAGGGCTGGGGATTCTGGCATGGCACCTCCCCCATCGCCAGGTCCAGAGCACCAACCTGGCTGGAAGACAGGGCTGGGGATTCTGGCATGGCACCTCCCCCATCGCCAGGTCCAGAGCACCAACCTGGCTGGAAGACAGGGCTGGGGATTCTGGCATGGCACCTCCCCCATCGCCAGGTCCAGAGCACCAACCTGGCTGGAAGACAGGGCTGGGGATTCTGGCATGGCACCTCCCCCATCGCCAGGTCCAGAGCACCAACCTGGCTGGAAGACAGGGCTGGGGATTCTGGCATGGCACCTCCCCCATCGCCAGGTCCAGAGCACCAACCTGGCTGGAAGACAGGGCTGGGGATTCTGGCATGGCACCTCCCCCATCGCCAGGTCCAGAGCACCAACCTGGCTGGAAGACAGGGCTGGGGATTCTGGCATGGCACCTCCCCCATCGCCAGGTCCAGAGCACCAACCTGGCTGGAAGACAGGGCTGGGGATTCTGGCATGGCACCTCCCCCATCGCCAGGTCCAGAGCACCAACCTGGCTGGAAGACAGGGCTGGGGATTCTGGCATGGCACCTCCCCCATCGCCAGGTCCAGAGCACCAACCTGGCTGGAAGACAGGGCTGGGGATTCTGGCATGGCACCTCCCCCATCGCCAGGTCCAGAGCACCAACCTGGCTGAAAGACAGGGCTGGGGATTCTGGCATGGCACCTCCCCCATCGCCAGGTCCAGAGCACCAACCTGGCTGGAAGGCAGGGCTGGGGATTCTGGCATGGCACCTCCCCCATCGCCAGGTCCAGAGCACCAACCTGGCTGAAAGGCAGGGCTGGGGATTCTGGCATGGCACCTCCCCCATCGCCAGGTCCAGAGCACCAACCTGGCTGAAAGGCAGGGCTGGGGATTCTGGCATGGCACCTCCCCCATCGCCAGGTCCAGAGCACCAACCTGGCTGGAAGGCAGGGCTGGGGATTCTGGCATGGCACCTCCCCCATCGCCAGGTCCAGAGCACCAACCTGGCTGGAAGGCAGGGCTGGGGATTCTGGCATGGCACCTCCCCCATCGCCAGGTCCAGAGCACCAACCTGGCTGAAGAGGGCTGGGGATTCTGGCATGGCACCTCCCCCATCGCCAGGTCCAGAGCACCAACCTGGCTGGAAGGCAGGGCTGGGGATTCTGGCATGGCACCTCCCCCATCGCCAGGTCCAGAGCACCAACCTGGCTGGAAGGCAGGGCTGGGGATTCTGGCATGGCACCTCCCCCATCGCCAGGTCCAGAGCACCAACCTGGCTGGAAGGCAGGGCTGGGGATTCTGGCATGGCACCTCCCCCATCGCCAGGTCCAGAGCACCAACCTGGCTGGAAGGCAGGGCTGGGGATTCTGGCATGGCACCTCCCCCATCGCCAGGTCCAGAGCACCAACCTGGCTGGAAGGCAGGGCTGGGGATTCTGGCATGGCACCTCCCCCATCGCCAGGTCCAGAGCACCAACCTGGCTGGAAGGCAGGGCTGGGGATTCTGGCATGGCACCTCCCCCATCGCCAGGTCCAGAGCACCAACCTGGCTGGAAGGCAGGGCTGGGGATTCTGGCATGGCACCTCCCCCATCGCCAGGTCCAGAGCACCAACCTGGCTGGAAGGCAGGGCTGGGGATTCTGGCATGGCACCTCCCCCATCGCCAGGTCCAGAGCACCAACCTGGCTGAACAGGGCTGGGGATTCTGGCATGGCACCTCCCCCATCGCCAGGTCCAGAGCACCAACCTGGCTGAAGGCAGGGCTGGGGATTCTGGCATGGCACCTCCCCCATCGCCAGGTCCAGAGCACCAACCTGGCTGAAAGGCAGGGCTGGGGATTCTGGCATGGCACCTCCCCCATCGCCAGGTCCAGAGCACCAACCTGGCTGAAAGGCAGGGCTGGGGATTCTGGCATGGCACCTCCCCCATCGCCAGGTCCAGAGCACCAACCTGGCTGAAAGGCAGGGCTGGGGATTCTGGCATGGCACCTCCCCCATCGCCAGGTCCAGAGCACCAACCTGGCTGAAAGGCAGGGCTGGGGATTCTGGCATGGCACCTCCCCCATCGCCAGGTCCAGAGCACCAACCTGGCTGAAAGGCAGGGCTGGGGATTCTGGCATGGCACCTCCCCCATCGCCAGGTCCAGAGCACCAACCTGGCTGAAAGACAGGGCTGGGGATTCTGGCATGGCACCTCCCCCATCGCCAGGTCCAGAGCACCAACCTGGCTGAAAGACAGGGCTGGGGATTCTGGCATGGCACCTCCCCCATCGCCAGGTCCAGAGCACCAACCTGGCTGAAAGGCAGGGCTGGGGATTCTGGCATGGCACCTCCCCATCGCCAGGTCCAGAGCACCAACCTGGCTGAAAGGCAGGGCTGGGGATTCTGGCATGGCACCTCCCCCATCGCCAGGTCCAGAGCACCAACCTGGCTGAAAGGCAGGGCTGGGGATTCTGGCATGGCACCTCCCCCATCGCCAGGTCCAGAGCACCAACCTGGCTGAAAGACAGGGCTGGGGATTCTGGCATGGCACCTCCCCCATCGCCAGGTCCAGAGCACCAACCTGGCTGAAAGGCAGGGCTGGGGATTCTGGCATGGCACCTCCCCCATCGCCAGGTCCAGAGCACCAACCTGGCTGAAAGGCAGGGCTGGGGATTCTGGCATGGCACCTCCCCCATCGCCAGGTCCAGAGCACCAACCTGGCTGAAAGGCAGGGCTGGGGATTCTGGCATGGCACCTCCCCCATCGCCAGGTCCAGAGCACCAACCTGGCTGAAAGGCAGGGCTGGGGATTCTGGCATGGCACCTCCCCCATCGCCAGGTCCAGAGCACCAACCTGGCTGAAAGGCAGGGCTGGGGATTCTGGCATGGCACCTCCCCCATCGCCAGGTCCAGAGCACCAACCTGGCTGAAAGGCAGGGCTGGGGATTCTGGCATGGCACCTCCCCCATCGCCAGGTCCAGAGCACCAACCTGGCTGAAAGGCAGGGCTGGGGATTCTGGCATGGCACCTCCCCCATCGCCAGGTCCAGAGCACCAACCTGGCTGAAAGGCAGGGCTGGGGATTCTGGCATGGCACCTCCCCCATCGCCAGGTCCAGAGCACCAACCTGGCTGAAAGGGGCTGGGGATTCTGGCATGGCACCTCCCCCATCGCCAGGTCCAGAGCACCAACCTGGCTGAAAGGGGGCTGGGGATTCTGGCATGGCACCTCCCCCATCGCCAGGTCCAGAGCACCAACCTGGCTGAAAGGCAGGGCTGGGGATTCTGGCATGGCACCTCCCCCATCGCCAGGTCCAGAGCACCAACCTGGCTGAAAGGCAGGGCTGGGGATTCTGGCATGGCACCTCCCCCATCGCCAGGTCCAGAGCACCAACCTGGCTGAAAGACAGGGCTGGGGATTCTGGCATGGCACCTCCCCCATCGCCAGGTCCAGAGCACCAACCTGGCTGAAAGACAGGGCTGGGGATTCTGGCATGGCACCTCCCCCATCGCCAGGTCCAGAGCACCAACCTGGCTGAAAGACAGGGCTGGGGATTCTGGCATGGCACCTCCCCCATCGCCAGGTCCAGAGCACCAACCTGGCTGAAAGGCAGGGCTGGGGATTCTGGCATGGCACCTCCCCCATCGCCAGGTCCAGAGCACCAACCTGGCTGAAAGGCAGGGCTGGGGATTCTGGCATGGCACCTCCCCCATCGCCAGGTCCAGAGCACCAACCTGGCTGAAAGACAGGGCTGGGGATTCTGGCATGGCACCTCCCCCATCGCCAGGTCCAGAGCACCAACCTGGCTGAAAGGCAGGGCTGGGGATTCTGGCATGGCACCTCCCCCATCGCCAGGTCCAGAGCACCAACCTGACTGAAAGGCAGGGCTGGGGATTCTGGCATGGCACCTCCCCCATCGCCAGGTCCAGAGCACCAACCTGGCTGAAAGGCAGGGCTGGGGATTCTGGCATGGCACCTCCCCCATCGCCAGGTCCAGAGCACCAACCTGGCTGAAAGGCAGGGCTGGGGATTCTGGCATGGCACCTCCCCCATCGCCAGGTCCAGAGCACCAACCTGGCTGAAAGACAGGGCTGGGGATTCTGGCATGGCACCTCCCCCATCGCCAGGTCCAGAGCACCAACCTGGCTGAAAGGCAGGGCTGGGGATTCTGGCATGGCACCTCCCCCATCGCCAGGTCCAGAGCACCAACCTGACTGAAAGGCAGGGCTGGGGATTCTGGCATGGCACCTCCCCCATCGCCAGGTCCAGAGCACCAACCTGGCTGAAAGGCAGGGCTGGGGATTCTGGCATGGCACCTCCCCCATCGCCAGGTCCAGAGCACCAACCTGGCTGAAAGGCAGGGCTGGGGATTCTGGCATGGCACCTCCCCCATCGCCAGGTCCAGAGCACCAACCTGGCTGAAAGGCAGGGCTGGGGATTCTGGCATGGCACCTCCCCCATCGCCAGGTCCAGAGCACCAACCTGACTGAAAGGCAGGGCTGGGGATTCTGGCATGGCACCTCCCCCATCGCCAGGTCCAGAGCACCAACCTGGCTGAAAGGCAGGGCTGGGGATTCTGGCATGGCACCTCCCCCATCGCCAGGTCCAGAGCACCAACCTGACTGAAAGGCAGGGCTGGGGATTCTGGCATGGCACCTCCCCCATCGCCAGGTCCAGAGCACCAACCTGGCTGAAAGGCAGGGCTGGGGATTCTGGCATGGCACCTCCCCCATCGCCAGGTCCAGAGCACCAACCTGGCTGAAAGGCAGGGCTGGGGATTCTGGCATGGCACCTCCCCCATCGCCAGGTCCAGAGCACCAACCTGGCTGAAAGGCAGGGCTGGGGATTCTGGCATGGCACCTCCCCCATCGCCAGGTCCAGAGCACCAACCTGGCTGAAAGGCAGGGCTGGGGATTCTGGCATGGCACCTCCCCCATCGCCAGGTCCAGAGCACCAACCTGCTCCAGAGCACCAACCTGGCTGAAAGGCAGGGCTGGGGATTCTGGCATGGCACCTCCCCCATCGCCAGGTCCAGAGCACCAACCTGGCTGAAAGGCAGGGCTGGGGATTCTGGCATGGCACCTCCCCCATCGCCAGGTCCAGAGCACCAACCTGACTGAAAGGCAGGGCTGGGGATTCTGGCATGGCACCTCCCCCATCGCCAGGTCCAGAGCACCAACCTGGCTGAAAGGCAGGGCTGGGGATTCTGGCATGGCACCTCCCCCATCGCCAGGTCCAGAGCACCAACCTGACTGAAAGGCAGGGCTGGGGATTCTGGCATGGCACCTCCCCCATCGCCAGGTCCAGAGCACCAACCTGACTGAAAGGCAGGGCTGGGGATTCTGGCATGGCACCTCCCCCATCGCCAGGTCCAGAGCACCAACCTGGCTGAAAGGCAGGGCTGGGGATTCTGGCATGGCACCTCCCCCATCGCCAGGTCCAGAGCACCAACCTGGCTGAAAGGCAGGGCTGGGGATTCTGGCATGGCACCTCCCCATCGCCAGGTCCAGAGCACCAACCTGGCTGAAAGGCAGGGCTGGGGATTCTGGCATGGCACCTCCCCCATCGCCAGGTCCAGAGCACCAACCTGGCTGAAAGGCAGGGCTGGGGATTCTGGCATGGCACCTCCCCCATCGCCAGGTCCAGAGCACCAACCTGGCTGAAAGGCAGGGCTGGGGATTCTGGCATGGCACCTCCCCCATCGCCAGGTCCAGAGCACCAACCTGGCTGAAAGGCAGGGCTGGGGATTCTGGCATGGCACCTCCCCCATCGCCAGGTCCAGAGCACCAACCTGGCTGAAAGGCAGGGCTGGGGATTCTGGCATGGCACCTCCCCCATCGCCAGGTCCAGAGCACCAACCTGGCTGAAAGGGGCTGGGGATTCTGGCATGGCACCTCCCCCATCGCCAGGTCCAGAGCACCAACCTGGCTGAAAGGCAGGGCTGGGGATTCTGGCATGGCACCTCCCCCATCGCCAGGTCCAGAGCACCAACCTGGCTGAAAGGCAGGGCTGGGGATTCTGGCATGGCACCTCCCCCATCGCCAGGTCCAGAGCACCAACCTGGCTGAAAGGCAGGGCTGGGGATTCTGGCATGGCACCTCCCCCATCGCCAGGTCCAGAGCACCAACCTGGCTGAAAGGCAGGGCTGGGGATTCTGGCATGGCACCTCCCCCATCGCCAGGTCCAGAGCACCAACCTGGCTGAAAGGCAGGGCTGGGGATTCTGGCATGGCACCTCCCCCATCGCCAGGTCCAGAGCACCAACCTGGCTGAAAGGCAGGGCTGGGGATTCTGGCATGGCACCTCCCCCATCGCCAGGTCCAGAGCACCAACCTGACTGAAAGGCAGGGCTGGGGATTCTGGCATGGCACCTCCCCCATCGCCAGGTCCAGAGCACCAACCTGGCTGAAAGGCAGGGCTGGGGATTCTGGCATGGCACCTCCCCCATCGCCAGGTCCAGAGCACCAACCTGGCTGAAAGGCAGGGCTGGGGATTCTGGCATGGCACCTCCCCCATCGCCAGGTCCAGAGCACCAACCTGGCTGAAAGGCAGGGCTGGGGATTCTGGCATGGCACCTCCCCCATCGCCAGGTCCAGAGCACCAACCTGGCTGAAAGGCAGGGCTGGGGATTCTGGCATGGCACCTCCCCCATCGCCAGGTCCAGAGCACCAACCTGGCTGAAAGGCAGGGCTGGGGATTCTGGCATGGCACCTCCCCCATCGCCAGGTCCAGAGCACCAACCTGGCTGAAAGGCAGGGCTGGGGATTCTGGCATGGCACCTCCCCCATCGCCAGGTCCAGAGCACCAACCTGACTGAAAGGCAGGGCTGGGGATTCTGGCATGGCACCTCCCCCATCGCCAGGTCCAGAGCACCAACCTGGCTGAAAGGCAGGGCTGGGGATTCTGGCATGGCACCTCCCCCATCGCCAGGTCCAGAGCACCAACCTGACTGAAAGGCAGGGCTGGGGATTCTGGCATGGCACCTCCCCCATCGCCAGGTCCAGAGCACCAACCTGACTGAAAGGCAGGGCTGGGGATTCTGGCATGGCACCTCCCCCATCGCCAGGTCCAGAGCACCAACCTGACTGAAAGGCAGGGCTGGGGATTCTGGCATGGCACCTCCCCCATCGCCAGGTCCAGAGCACCAACCTGGCTGAAAGGCAGGGCTGGGGATTCTGGCATGGCACCTCCCCCATCGCCAGGTCCAGAGCACCAACCTGGCTGAAAGGCAGGGCTGGGGATTCTGGCATGGCACCTCCCCCATCGCCAGGTCCAGAGCACCAACCTGACTGAAAGGCAGGGCTGGGGATTCTGGCATGGCACCTCCCCCATCGCCAGGTCCAGAGCACCAACCTGACTGAAAGGCAGGGCTGGGGATTCTGGCATGGCACCTCCCCCATCGCCAGGTCCAGAGCACCAACCTGACTGAAAGGCAGGGCTGGGGATTCTGGCATGGCACCTCCCCCATCGCCAGGTCCAGAGCACCAACCTGACTGAAAGGCAGGGCTGGGGATTCTGGCATGGCACCTCCCCCATCGCCAGGTCCAGAGCACCAACCTGACTGAAAGGCAGGGCTGGGGATTCTGGCATGGCACCTCCCCCATCGCCAGGTCCAGAGCACCAACCTGGCTGAAAGGCAGGGCTGGGGATTCTGGCATGGCACCTCCCCCATCGCCAGGTCCAGAGCACCAACCTGGCTGAAAGGCAGGGCTGGGGATTCTGGCATGGCACCTCCCCCATCGCCAGGTCCAGAGCACCAACCTGACTGAAAGGCAGGGCTGGGGATTCTGGCATGGCACCTCCCCCATCGCCAGGTCCAGAGCACCAACCTGACTGAAAGGCAGGGCTGGGGATTCTGGCATGGCACCTCCCCCATCGCCAGGTCCAGAGCACCAACCTGACTGAAAGGCAGGGCTGGGGATTCTGGCATGGCACCTCCCCCATCGCCAGGTCCAGAGCACCAACCTGACTGAAAGGCAGGGCTGGGGATTCTGGCATGGCACCTCCCCCATCGCCAGGTCCAGAGCACCAACCTGACTGAAAGGCAGGGCTGGGGATTCTGGCATGGCACCTCCCCCATCGCCAGGTCCAGAGCACCAACCTGACTGAAAGGCAGGGCTGGGGATTCTGGCATGGCACCTCCCCCATCGCCAGGTCCAGAGCACCAACCTGGCTGAAAGGCAGGGCTGGGGATTCTGGCATGGCACCTCCCCCATCGCCAGGTCCAGAGCACCAACCTGGCTGAAAGGCAGGGCTGGGGATTCTGGCATGGCACCTCCCCCATCGCCAGGTCCAGAGCACCAACCTGGCTGAAAGGCAGGGCTGGGGATTCTGGCATGGCACCTCCCCCATCGCCAGGTCCAGAGCACCAACCTGACTGAAAGGCAGGGCTGGGGATTCTGGCATGGCACCTCCCCCATCGCCAGGTCCAGAGCACCAACCTGGCTGAAAGGCAGGGCTGGGGATTCTGGCATGGCACCTCCCCCATCGCCAGGTCCAGAGCACCAACCTGACTGAAAGGCAGGGCTGGGGATTCTGGCATGGCACCTCCCCCATCGCCAGGTCCAGAGCACCAACCTGGCTGAAAGGCAGGGCTGGGGATTCTGGCATGGCACCTCCCCCATCGCCAGGTCCAGAGCACCAACCTGGCTGAAAGGCAGGGCTGGGGATTCTGGCATGGCACCTCCCCCATCGCCAGGTCCAGAGCACCAACCTGACTGAAAGGCAGGGCTGGGGATTCTGGCATGGCACCTCCCCCATCGCCAGGTCCAGAGCACCAACCTGACTGAAAGGCAGGGCTGGGGATTCTGGCATGGCACCTCCCCCATCGCCAGGTCCAGAGCACCAACCTGACTGAAAGGCAGGGCTGGGGATTCTGGCATGGCACCTCCCCCATCGCCAGGTCCAGAGCACCAACCTGGCTGAAAGGCAGGGCTGGGGATTCTGGCATGGCACCTCCCCCATCGCCAGGTCCAGAGCACCAACCTGGCTGAAAGGCAGGGCTGGGGATTCTGGCATGGCACCTCCCCCATCGCCAGGTCCAGAGCACCAACCTGGCTGAAAGGCAGGGCTGGGATTCTGGCATGGCACCTCCCCCATCGCCAGGTCCAGAGCACCAACCTGGCTGAAAGGCAGGGCTGGGGATTCTGGCATGGCACCTCCCCCATCGCCAGGTCCAGAGCACCAACCTGACTGAAAGGCAGGGCTGGGGATTCTGGCATGGCACCTCCCCCATCGCCAGGTCCAGAGCACCAACCTGACTGAAAGGCAGGGCTGGGGATTCTGGCATGGCACCTCCCCCATCGCCAGGTCCAGAGCACCAACCTGACTGAAAGGCAGGGCTGGGGATTCTGGCATGGCACCTCCCCCATCGCCAGGTCCAGAGCACCAACCTGACTGAAAGGCAGGGCTGGGATTCTGGCATGGCACCTCCCCCATCGCCAGGTCCAGAGCACCAACCTGACTGAAAGGCAGGGCTGGGGATTCTGGCATGGCACCTCCCCCATCGCCAGGTCCAGAGCACCAACCTGACTGAAAGGCAGGGCTGGGGATTCTGGCATGGCACCTCCCCCATCGCCAGGTCCAGAGCACCAACCTGACTGAAAGGCAGGGCTGGGGATTCTGGCATGGCACCTCCCCCATCGCCAGGTCCAGAGCACCAACCTGACTGAAAGGCAGGGCTGGGGATTCTGGCATGGCACCTCCCCCATCGCCAGGTCCAGAGCACCAACCTGACTGAAAGGCAGGGCTGGGGATTCTGGCATGGCACCTCCCCCATCGCCAGGTCCAGAGCACCAACCTGACTGAAAGGCAGGGCTGGGGATTCTGGCATGGCACCTCCCCATCGCCAGGTCCAGAGCACCAACCTGACTGAAAGGCAGGGCTGGGGATTCTGGCATGGCACCTCCCCCATCGCCAGGTCCAGAGCACCAACCTGACTGAAAGGCAGGGCTGGGGATTCTGGCATGGCACCTCCCCATCGCCAGGTCCAGAGCACCAACCTGACTGAAAGGCAGGGCTGGGGATTCTGGCATGGCACCTCCCCCATCGCCAGGTCCAGAGCACCAACCTGACTGAAAGGCAGGGCTGGGGATTCTGGCATGGCACCTCCCCCATCGCCAGGTCCAGAGCACCAACCTGACTGAAAGGCAGGGCTGGGGATTCTGGCATGGCACCTCCCCCATCGCCAGGTCCAGAGCACCAACCTGACTGAAAGGCAGGGCTGGGGATTCTGGCATGGCACCTCCCCCATCGCCAGGTCCAGAGCACCAACCTGACTGAAAGGCAGGGCTGGGGATTCTGGCATGGCACCTCCCCCATCGCCAGGTCCAGAGCACCAACCTGACTGAAAGGCAGGGCTGGGGATTCTGGCATGGCACCTCCCCCATCGCCAGGTCCAGAGCACCAACCTGACTGAAAGGCAGGGCTGGGGATTCTGGCATGGCACCTCCCCATCGCCAGGTCCAGAGCACCAACCTGACTGAAAGGCAGGGCTGGGGATTCTGGCATGGCACCTCCCCCATCGCCAGGTCCAGAGCACCAACCTGACTGAAAGGCAGGGCTGGGGATTCTGGCATGGCACCTCCCCCATCGCCAGGTCCAGAGCACCAACCTGACTGAAAGGCAGGGCTGGGGATTCTGGCATGGCACCTCCCCATCGCCAGGTCCAGAGCACCAACCTGACTGAAAGGCAGGGCTGGGGATTCTGGCATGGCACCTCCCCCATCGCCAGGTCCAGAGCACCAACCTGACTGAAAGGCAGGGCTGGGGATTCTGGCATGGCACCTCCCCCATCGCCAGGTCCAGAGCACCAACCTGACTGAAAGGCAGGGCTGGGGATTCTGGCATGGCACCTCCCCCATCGCCAGGTCCAGAGCACCAACCTGACTGAAAGGCAGGGCTGGGGATTCTGGCATGGCACCTCCCCATCGCCAGGTCCAGAGCACCAACCTGACTGAAAGGCAGGGCTGGGGATTCTGGCATGGCACCTCCCCCATCGCCAGGTCCAGAGCACCAACCTGACTGAAAGGCAGGGCTGGGGATTCTGGCATGGCACCTCCCCCATCGCCAGGTCCAGAGCACCAACCTGACTGAAAGGCAGGGCTGGGGATTCTGGCATGGCACCTCCCCCATCGCCAGGTCCAGAGCACCAACCTGACTGAAAGGCAGGGCTGGGGATTCTGGCATGGCACCTCCCCCATCGCCAGGTCCAGAGCACCAACCTGACTGAAAGGCAGGGCTGGGGATTCTGGCATGGCACCTCCCCCATCGCCAGGTCCAGAGCACCAACCTGACTGAAAGGCAGGGCTGGGGATTCTGGCATGGCACCTCCCCCATCGCCAGGTCCAGAGCACCAACCTGACTGAAAGGCAGGGCTGGGGATTCTGGCATGGCACCTCCCCCATCGCCAGGTCCAGAGCACCAACCTGACTGAAAGGCAGGGCTGGGGATTCTGGCATGGCACCTCCCCCATCGCCAGGTCCAGAGCACCAACCTGACTGAAAGGCAGGGCTGGGGATTCTGGCATGGCACCTCCCCCATCGCCAGGTCCAGAGCACCAACCTGACTGAAAGGCAGGGCTGGGGATTCTGGCATGGCACCTCCCCCATCGCCAGGTCCAGAGCACCAACCTGACTGAAAGGCAGGGCTGGGGATTCTGGCATGGCACCTCCCCCATCGCCAGGTCCAGAGCACCAACCTGACTGAAAGGCAGGGCTGGGGATTCTGGCATGGCACCTCCCCCATCGCCAGGTCCAGAGCACCAACCTGACTGAAAGGCAGGGCTGGGGATTCTGGCATGGCACCTCCCCCCATCGCCAGGTCCAGAGCACCAACCTGACTGAAAGGCAGGGCTGGGGATTCTGGCATGGCACCTCCCCCATCGCCAGGTCCAGAGCACCAACCTGACTGAAAGGCAGGGCTGGGGATTCTGGCATGGCACCTCCCCATCGCCAGGTCCAGAGCACCAACCTGACTGAAAGGCAGGGCTGGGGATTCTGGCATGGCACCTCCCCATCGCCAGGTCCAGAGCACCAACCTGACTGAAAGGCAGGGCTGGGGATTCTGGCATGGCACCTCCCCCATCGCCAGGTCCAGAGCACCAACCTGACTGAAAGGCAGGGCTGGGGATTCTGGCATGGCACCTCCCCCATCGCCAGGTCCAGAGCACCAACCTGACTGAAAGGCAGGGCTGGGGATTCTGGCATGGCACCTCCCCCATCGCCAGGTCCAGAGCACCAACCTGACTGAAAGGCAGGGCTGGGGATTCTGGCATGGCACCTCCCCCATCGCCAGGTCCAGAGCACCAACCTGACTGAAAGGCAGGGCTGGGGATTCTGGCATGGCACCTCCCCCATCGCCAGGTCCAGAGCACCAACCTGACTGAAAGGCAGGGCTGGGGATTCTGGCATGGCACCTCCCCCATCGCCAGGTCCAGAGCACCAACCTGACTGAAAGGCAGGGCTGGGGATTCTGGCATGGCACCTCCCCCATCGCCAGGTCCAGAGCACCAACCTGACTGAAAGGCAGGGCTGGGGATTCTGGCATGGCACCTCCCCCATCGCCAGGTCCAGAGCACCAACCTGACTGAAAGGCAGGGCTGGGGATTCTGGCATGGCACCTCCCCCATCGCCAGGTCCAGAGCACCAACCTGACTGAAAGGCAGGGCTGGGGATTCTGGCATGGCACCTCCCCCATCGCCAGGTCCAGAGCACCAACCTGACTGAAAGGCAGGGCTGGGGATTCTGGCATGGCACCTCCCCCATCGCCAGGTCCAGAGCACCAACCTGACTGAAAGGCAGGGCTGGGGATTCTGGCATGGCACCTCCCCCATCGCCAGGTCCAGAGCACCAACCTGACTGAAAGGCAGGGCTGGGGATTCTGGCATGGCACCTCCCCCATCGCCAGGTCCAGAGCACCAACCTGACTGAAAGGCAGGGCTGGGGATTCTGGCATGGCACCTCCCCATCGCCAGGTCCAGAGCACCAACCTGACTGAAAGGCAGGGCTGGGGATTCTGGCATGGCACCTCCCCCATCGCCAGGTCCAGAGCACCAACCTGACTGAAAGGCAGGGCTGGGGATTCTGGCATGGCACCTCCCCCATCGCCAGGTCCAGAGCACCAACCTGACTGAAAGGCAGGGCTGGGGATTCTGGCATGGCACCTCCCCATCGCCAGGTCCAGAGCACCAACCTGACTGAAAGGCAGGGCTGGGGATTCTGGCATGGCACCTCCCCCATCGCCAGGTCCAGAGCACCAACCTGACTGAAAGGCAGGGCTGGGGATTCTGGCATGGCACCTCCCCCATCGCCAGGTCCAGAGCACCAACCTGACTGAAAGGCAGGGCTGGGGATTCTGGCATGGCACCTCCCCCATCGCCAGGTCCAGAGCACCAACCTGACTGAAAGGCAGGGCTGGGGATTCTGGCATGGCACCTCCCCATCGCCAGGTCCAGAGCACCAACCTGACTGAAAGGCAGGGCTGGGGATTCTGGCATGGCACCTCCCCATCGCCAGGTCCAGAGCACCAACCTGACTGAAAGCAGGGCTGGGGATTCTGGCATGGCACCTCCCCCATCGCCAGGTCCAGAGCACCAACCTGACTGAAAGGCAGGGCTGGGGATTCTGGCATGGCACCTCCCCCATCGCCAGGTCCAGAGCACCAACCTGACTGAAAGGCAGGGCTGGGGATTCTGGCATGGCACCTCCCCATCGCCAGGTCCAGAGCACCAACCTGACTGAAAGGCAGGGCTGGGGATTCTGGCATGGCACCTCCCCATCGCCAGGTCCAGAGCACCAACCTGACTGAAAGGCAGGGCTGGGGATTCTGGCATGGCACCTCCCCCATCGCCAGGTCCAGAGCACCAACCTGACTGAAAGGCAGGGCTGGGGATTCTGGCATGGCACCTCCCCCATCGCCAGGTCCAGAGCACCAACCTGACTGAAAGGCAGGGCTGGGGATTCTGGCATGGCACCTCCCCCATCGCCAGGTCCAGAGCACCAACCTGACTGAAAGGCAGGGCTGGGGATTCTGGCATGGCACCTCCCCCATCGCCAGGTCCAGAGCACCAACCTGACTGAAAGGCAGGGCTGGGGATTCTGGCATGGCACCTCCCCCATCGCCAGGTCCAGAGCACCAACCTGACTGAAAGGCAGGGCTGGGATTCTGGCATGGCACCTCCCCCATCGCCAGGTCCAGAGCACCAACCTGACTGAAAGGCAGGGCTGGGGATTCTGGCATGGCACCTCCCCCATCGCCAGGTCCAGAGCACCAACCTGACTGAAAGGCAGGGCTGGGGATTCTGGCATGGCACCTCCCCCATCGCCAGGTCCAGAGCACCAACCTGACTGAAAGGCAGGGCTGGGGATTCTGGCATGGCACCTCCCCCATCGCCAGGTCCAGAGCACCAACCTGACTGAAAGGCAGGGCTGGGGATTCTGGCATGGCACCTCCCCCATCGCCAGGTCCAGAGCACCAACCTGACTGAAAGGCAGGGCTGGGATTCTGGCATGGCACCTCCCCCATCGCCAGGTCCAGAGCACCAACCTGACTGAAAGGCAGGGCTGGGGATTCTGGCATGGCACCTCCCCCATCGCCAGGTCCAGAGCACCAACCTGACTGAAAGGCAGGGCTGGGATTCTGGCATGGCACCTCCCCATCGCCAGGTCCAGAGCACCAACCTGACTGAAAGGCAGGGCTGGGGATTCTGGCATGGCACCTCCCCCATCGCCAGGTCCAGAGCACCAACCTGACTGAAAGGCAGGGCTGGGGATTCTGGCATGGCACCTCCCCCATCGCCAGGTCCAGAGCACCAACCTGACTGAAAGGCAGGGCTGGGGATTCTGGCATGGCACCTCCCATCGCCAGGTCCAGAGCACCAACCTGACTGAAAGGCAGGGCTGGGATTCTGGCATGGCACCTCCCCCATCGCCAGGTCCAGAGCACCAACCTGACTGAAAGGCAGGGCTGGGGATTCTGGCATGGCACTCCCCATCGCCAGGTCCAGAGCACTGACTGAAATCTGGCAAACTTGGGGATTCTGGCATGGCACCTTCGGGTGAACCAACCTGACTGAACTGGGGTTCTGCATGGCAACTTTTGACTGAACTGGGGATTCTGGCTGATCTTGACTGAACTGGCTGAACTTGGCTGAACTTGGCTGAACTTGGCTGAACTTGGCTGAACTTGGCTGAACTTGGCTGAACTTGGCTGAACTTGGCTGAACTTGGCTGAACTTGGCTGAACTTGGCTTGAACTTGGCTGAACTTGGCTGAACTTGGCTGAACTTGGCTGAACTTGGCTTGTGAACTTGGCTGAACTTGGCTGAACTTGGCTGAACTTGGCTGAACTTGGCTGAACTTGGCTGAACTTGGCTGAACTTGGCTGAACTTGGCTGAAACTTGGCTGAACTTGGCTGAACTTGGCTGAACTTGGCTGAACTTGGCTGAACTTGGCTGAACTTGGCTGAACTTGGCTGAACTTGGCTGAACTTGGCTGAACTTGGCTGAACTTGGCTGAACTTGGCTGAACTTGGCTGAACTTGGCTGAACTTGGCTGAACTTGGCTGAACTTGGCTGACTTGGCTGAACTTGGCTGAACTTGGCTGAACTTGGCTGAACTTGGCTGAACTTGGCTGAACTTGGCTGAACTTGGCTGAACTTGGCTGAACTTGGCTGAACTTGGCTGAACTTGGCTGAACTTGGCTGAACTTGGCTGAACTTGGCTGAACTTGGCTGAACTTGGCTGAACTTGGCTGAACTTGGCTGAACTTGGCTGAACTTGGCTGAACTTGGCTGAACTTGGCTGAACTTGGCTGAACTTGGCTGAACTTGGCTGAACTTGGCTGAACTTGGCTGAACTTGGCTGAACTTGGCTGAACTTGGCTGAACTTGGCTGAACTTGGCTGAACTTGGCTGAACTTGGCTGAACTTGGCTGAACTTGGCTGAACTTGGCTGAACTTGGCTGAACTTGGCTGAACTTGGCTGAACTTGGCTGAACTTGGCTGAACTTGGCTGAACTTGGCTGAACTTGGCTGAACTTGGCTGAACTTGGCTGAACTTGGCTGAACTTGGCTGAACTTGGCTGAACTTGGCTGAACTTGGCTGAACTTGGCTGAACTTGGCTGAACTTGGCTGAACTTGGCTGAACTTGGCTGAACTTGGCTTGAACTTGGCTGAACTTGGCTGAACTTGGCTGAAACTTGGCTGAACTTGGCTGAACTTGGCTGAACTTGGCTGAACTTGGCTGAACTTGGCTGAAACTTGGCTGAACTTGGCTGAACTTGGCTGAACTTGGCTGAACTTGGCTGAACTTGGCTGAAACTTGGCTGAACTTGGCTGAACTTGGCTGAACTTGGCTGAACTTGGCTGAACTTGGCTGAACTTGGCTGAACTTGGCTGAACTTGGCTGAACTTGGCTGAACTTGGCTGAACTTGGCTGAACTTGGCTGAACTTGGCTGAACTTGGCTGAACTTGGCTGAACTTGGCTGAACTTGGCTGAACTTGGCTGAACTTGGCTGAACTTGGCTGAACTTGGCTGAACTTGAACTTGGCTGAACTTGGCTGAACTTGGCTGAACTTGGCTGAACTTGGCTGAACTTGGCTGAACTTGGCTTGAACTTGGCTGAACTTGGCTGAACTTGGGCTGAACTTGGCTGAACTTGGCTGAACTTGGAACTTGGCTGAACTTGGCTGAACTTGGCTGAACTTGGCTGAACTTGGCTGAACTTGGCTGGCTGAACTGGCTGGCTGAACTTGGCTGAACTTGGCTGAACTTGGCTGAACTTGGCTGAACTTGGCTGAACTTGGCTGAACTTGGCTGAACTTGGGCTGAACTTGGCTGAACTTGGCTGAACTTGGCTGAACTTGGCTGAACTTGGCTGACTTGGCTGACTTGGCTGAACTTGGCTGAACTTGGCTGAACTTGGCTGAACTTGGAACTTGGCTTGAACTTGGCTGAACTTGAACTTGGCTGAACTTGGCTGAACTTGGCTGAACTTGGCTGAACTTGCTGAACTTGGCTGAACTTGGCTGAACTGGCTGAACTTGGCTGAACTTGGCTGAACTTGGCTGAACTTGGCTGGAACTTGGCTGAACTTGGCTGAACTTGGCTGAACTTGGCTGAACTTGGCTGAACTTGGCTGAACTTGGCTGAACTTGGCTGAACTTGGCTGAACTTGGCTGAACTGGCTGAACTTGGCTGAACTTGGCTGAACTTGGCTGAACTTGGCTGAACTTGGCTGAACTTGGCTGAACTTGGCTGAACTTGGCTGAACTTGGCTGAACTTGGCTGAACTTGGCTGAACTTGGCTGAACTTGGCTTGAACTTGGAACTGAACTTGGGCTGAACTTGGCTGAACTTGGCTGAACTTGGCTGAACTTGGCTGAACTTGGCTGAACTTGGCTAACTTGGCTGAACTTGGCTGAACTTGGCTGAACTTGGCTGAACTTGCTGAACTTGGCTGAACTTGGCTGAACTTGGCTGAACTTGGCTGAACTTGGCTGAACTTGGCTGAACTTGGCTGAACTTGGCTGAACTCTGAACTTGCTGAACTTGGCTGAACTTGGCTGAACTTGGCTGAACTTGGCTGAACTTGGCTGAAAACTTGGCTGAACTTGGCTGAACTTGGCTGAACTTGGCTGAACTTGGCTGAACTTGGCCTGAACTTGGCTGAACTTGGCTGAACTGCTGAACTTGGCTGAACTTGGCTGAACTTGGCTGAACTTGGCTGAACTTGGCTGAACTTGGCTGACTTGAACTTGGCTGAACTTGGCTGAACTGGCTGAACTTGGCTGAACTGGCTGAACTTGGCTGAACTTGGCTGAACTTGGCTGAACTTGGCTGAACTTGGCTGAACTTGGCTGAACTTGGCTGAACTTGGCTGAACTTGGCTGAACTTGGCTGAACTTGGCTGAACTTGGCTGAACTTGGCTGAACTTGGCTGAACTTGGCTGAACTTGCTGAACTTGGCTGAACTTGGCTGAACTTGGCTGAACTTGGCTGAACTTGGCTAACTTGGCTGAACTTGGCTGAACTGGCTGAACTTGGCTGAACTGCTGAACTTGGCTGAACTTGGCTGAACTTGGCTGAACTTGGCTGAACTTGGCTGAACTTGGCTGAACTTGGCTGAACTTGGCTGAACTTGGCTGAACTTGGCTGAACTTGGCTGAACTTGGCTGAACTTGGCTGAACTTGGCTGAACTTGGCTGAACTTGGCTGAACTTGGGCTGAACTTGGCTGAACTTGGCTGAACTTGGCTGAACTTGGCTGAACTTGGCTGAACTTGGCTGAACTTGGCTGAACTTGGCTGAACTTGGCTGAACTTGGCTGAACTTGGCTGAACTTGGCTGAACTTGGCTGAACTTGGCTGAACTTGGCTGAACTTGGCTGAACTTGGCTGAACTTGGCTGAACTTGGCTGAACTTGGCTGAACTTGGCTGAACTTGGCTGAACTTGGCTGAACTTGGCTGAACTTGGCTGAACTTGGCTTGAACTTGGCTGAACTTGGCTGAACTTGGCTGAACTTGGCTGAACTTGGCTGAACTTGGCTGAACTTGGCTGAACTTGGCTGAACTTGGCTGAACTTGGCTGAACTTGGCTGAACTTGGCTGAACTTGGCTGAACTTGGCTGAACTTGGCTGAACTTGGCTGAACTTGGCTGAACTTGGCTGAACTTGGCTGAACTTGGCTGAACTTGGCTGAACTTGGCTGAACTTGGCTGAACTTGGCTGAACTTGGCTGAACTTGGCTGAACTTGGCTGAACTTGCTGAACTTGGCTGAACTTGGCTGAACTTGGCTGAACTTGGCTGAACTTGGCTGAACTTGGCTGAACTTGGCTGAACTTGGCTGAACTTGGCTGAACTTGGCTGAACTTGGCTGAACTTGGCTGAACTTGGCTGAACTTGGCTGAACTTGGCTGAACTTGGCTGAACTTGGCTGAACTTGGCTGAACTTGGCTGAACTTGGCTGAACTTGGCTGAACTTGGCTGAACTTGGCTGAACTTGGCTGAACTTGGCTGAACTTGCTGAACTTGGCTGAACTTGGCTGAACTTGGCTGAACTTGGCTGAACTTGGCTGAACTTGGCTGAACTTGCTGAACTTGGCTGAACTTGGCTGAACTTGGCTGAACTTGGCTGAACTTGGCTGAACTTGGCTGAACTTGGCTGAACTTGGCTGAACTTGGCTGAACTTGGCTGAACTTGGCTGAACTTGGCTGAACTTGGCTGAACTTGGCTGAACTTGGCTGAACTTGGCTGAACTTGGCTGAACTTGGCTGAACTTGGCTGAACTTGGCTGAACTTGGCTGAACTTGGCTGAACTTGGCTGAACTTGGCTGAACTTGGCTGAACTTGGCTGAACTTGGCTGAACTTGGCTGAACTTGGCTGAACTTGGCTGAACTTGGCTGAACTTGGCTGAACTTGGCTGAACTTGGCTGAACTTGGCTGAACTTGGCTGAACTTGGCTGAACTTGGCTGAACTTGGCTGAACTTGGCTGAACTTGGCTGAACTTGGCTGAACTTGGCTGAACTTGGCTGAACTTGGCTGAACTTGGCTGAACTTGGCTGAACTTGGCTGAACTTGGCTGAACTTGGCTGAACTTGGCTGAACTTGGCTGAACTTGGCTGAACTTGGCTGAACTTGGCTGAACTTGGCTGAACTTGGCTGAACTTGGCTGAACTTGGCTGAACTTGGCTGAACTTGGCTGAACTTGGCTGAACTTGGCTGAACTTGGCTGAACTTGGCTGAACTTGGCTGAACTTGGCTGAACTTGGCTGAACTTGGCTGAACTTGGCTGAACTTGGCTGAACTTGGCTGAACTTGGCTGAACTTGGCTGAACTTGGCTGAACTTGGCTGAACTTGGCTGAACTTGGCTGAACTTGGCTGAACTTGGCTGAACTTGGCTGAACTTGGCTGAACTTGGCTGAACTTGGCTGAACTTGGCTGAACTTGGCTGAACTTGGCTGAACTTGGCTGAACTTGGCTGAACTTCGCTGAACTTGGCTGAACTTGGCTGAACTTGGCTGAACTTGGCTGAACTTGGCTGAACTTGGCTGAACTTCGCTGAACTTCGCTGAACTTCGCTGAACTTCGCTGAACTTCGCTGAACTTCGCTGAACTTCGCTGAACTTCGCTGAACTTCGCTGAACTTCGCTGAACTTCGCTGAACTTCGCTGAACTTCGCTGAACTTCGCTGAACTTCGCTGAACTTCGCTGAACTTCGCTGAACTTCGCTGAACTTGGCTGAACTTCGCTGAACTTCGCTGAACTTCGCTGAACTTCGCTGAACTTCGCTGAACTTCGCTGAACTTCGCTGAACTTGGCTGAACTTGGCTGAACTTGGCTGAACTTGGCTGAACTTGGCTGAACTTGGCTGAACTTGGCTGAACTTGGCTGAACTTGGCTGAACTTGGCTGAACTTGGCTGAACTTGGCTGAACTTGGCTGAACTTGGCTGAACTTGGCTGAACTTGGCTGAACTTGGCTGAACTTGGCTGAACTTGGCTGAACTTGGCTGAACTTGGCTGAACTTGGCTGAACTTGGCTGAACTTCGCTGAACTTCGCTGAACTTCGCTGAACTTCGCTGAACTTCGCTGAACTTCGCTGAACTTCGCTGAACTTCGCTGAACTTCGCTGAACTTCGCTGAACTTCGCTGAACTTCGCTGAACTTCGCTGAACTTCGCTGAACTTCGCTGAACTTCGCTGAACTTCGCTGAACTTCCGCTGAACTTCGCTGAACTTCGCTGAACTTCGCTGAACTTCGCTGAACTTCGCTGAACTTCGCTGAACTTCGCTGAACTTCGCTGAACTTCGCTGAACTTCGCTGAACTTCGCTGAACTTCGCTGAACTTCGCTGAACTTCGCTGAACTTCGCTGAACTTCGCTGAACTTCGCTGAACTTCGCTGAACTTCGCTGAACTTCGCTGAACTTCGCTGAACTTCGCTGAACTTCGCTGAACTTCGCTGAACTTCGCTGAACTTCGCTGAACTTCGCTGAACTTCGCTGAACTTCGCTGAACTTCGCTGAACTTCGCTGAACTTCGCTGAACTTCGCTGAACTTCGCTGAACTTCGCTGAACTTCGCTGAACTTCGCTGAACTTCGCTGAACTTCGCTGAACTTCGCTGAACTTCGCTGAACTTGGCTGAACTTGGCTGAACTTGGCTGAACTTGGCTGAACTTGGCTGAACTTCGCTGAACTTCGCTGAACTTCGCTGAACTTGGCTGAACTTGGCTGAACTTGGCTGAACTTGGCTGAACTTGGCTGAACTTGGCTGAACTTCGCTGAACTCTGAACTTGGCTGAACTTGGCTGAACTTGGCTGAACTTGGCTGAACTTGGCTGAACTTGGCTGAACTTGGCTGAACTTCTGAACTTGAACTTGGCTGAACTTGGCTGAACTTGGCTGAACTTGCTGAACTTCGCTGAACTTCGCTGAACTTCGCTGAACTTCGCTGAACTTCGCTGAACTTCGCTGAACTTCGCTGAACTTCGCTGAAACAAACAAAAACAAAGAACAACAAAAACCAATTAACAACCCTTATCAACATTAACCAACAACCATCATCAATCAACACACTTATTAACACGTTAATCATCATCAATCATCAACAACAATTATGAACAACCATCATCAACTATCAATAACCAGCATCAACAATAAACAACCACCACCACCATCAATCAACAGCACTTATCACTCATCAACATCAATTACCATCATAAACAACAATCATCATCACTCATCATTATCACTCATCATCATCACTCATCATCATCGATTATCAACAACAATTATCAACATCAACCATCAACAACAACCATCAACAACTTTTAATAACCACAAACAATCACCACCATCAATCAACAACACTCAACACTCATCACCATTAATCATCAACAACCATCAACAACTTTCAATAACCACCAACAACCACCACCATCAATCAACAACAACCATCAACAGCAACCATCATCATCATCATCATCATCATCATCATCATCATTAATCATCATCATCAATTATCAACAACAATTATCATCAACCATCAACAACAACCATCAACAACTCTCATCAACAACTATCAACAAATTACAACAATTGAAACGTTTATTAACAAGTAACAATTCTATCAGCTTCCGCTTTCTTGACAATGTCTAAGCTGTCTGCTTGTTTCTTTGCTCTACTTTCCACATTTCTATCATAACGACCGACACTGTGCATTATGTATGTAGTCAAAGACAAAGCTTTACCTTCTAATCCTATCATTTCGCCTTCTTTCCTACATGAGATCACATCACATACTAGTGGCGGTCCATGTTGCACACAAAGATAGCAAAAAATAATAAAATAAAATCACCTAGAATTATCTCACAAATACAGTCGGGGAGAGAAATGTAATCACAGCATCAAAACTTGCCTTCACAATGATTCGCAAAATAAAAGAGGGAATAAAATTATCTAAGTCAACTACAGATGTAAACACAGGTGTAAGCCCTAGTTCAATCAAGGCTAGCCAGGAAACAACTATACTCAGTCATCAATCAAAGCAGTGGGTGTACACACATCTCAAATTCAAATCTCAGTAAACACAAACAAGCCCACAATGGCAATTTCTCTCTAGAGATGCAATAAACATATAAGCAATCCTAACGAGCAAACAAAGATTTAAAGTTCAATATAGGTTTGGGGAACAGCCAACAATTTTTTTTCTTAAAACAATAAAATGGAGTAGCTAATGGGGAGATAATCACACGCTCAGACACTACCAAGCTTCTTCCAATAAAAGCAACACTCAGGGGTAAAGTGAAGGTAGCAGGGAAAGAAAGACAGAATACAGTAGAGACAGAGGCTATTCCCTTACTAGACCTCTGGAGTTGGAGACGGGGAATAAAATGTTAAATTTATCCATAAACATCAACAGAAAGACCACGTGACTCCTCAAAGGACAATCCTTCCACACAACAACTGTTTACAAGACAGACAACCCTCAATCTCTTCGGGGTCACCAATTGTCACGGACAATCACAGATGATGGCAGATAGATGATGACATATAGATGACAGCAGATGATGAAGCACATGATGGTAGATGATGGTAGATATATGATGGCAGATAGATGATGGTAGATGATGGCAGGTAGATAATGGCACAGGATGATAGATGATGGCACAGGATGATAGATGATGGTAGTTGATGGTAGACAATGGCAGATGGCAATTGTATTTTTTAAGCTGGTTCAGGTCAGATCACAACAACACAAATCCTCTGCCCCAATACACGATCAAACACCAAATAACTCTCGCACAGAGAAAACTCAAAGCTAACTCTACCATCTCGCAATTCTTAGCTCCTCGCCAAAAAATGTAAAGTTCCTTATATTTGTCCTCACGTCTGTCTACTTGCTGATTAGAAGAATGGGATATCGTCATGGAACTGTGTCCGATGACTAATGGTCAAATTAAATAATAAAAAAATATAAAAAATCTAAAAATTAGAGTAAGTCGAAGATAACACTTACATTTCCCGTCATCTGCAGTCTCGATGTAGGATACTCTCACGAATCTCAGCGCCAGGAATGCTCTTCTCCCACCCTTTCACTGCCAGGCAGGTGAGGTGCGCTGTCACACTAGCAACTACACGAACACACCACTGCACATGTTTCCATGGAAACACCAATGCTGGTAGACACATCCAGACTCTTTGGTCTGGACATCAGTGGAAACGTTGACAGGATGTTCGATTCCTGGACGACCCACAAGGGAAGAAACTCCAGGGCTACCCGGATAAAATCGAGCCACCCAGTCCTGCCTCGGTTGACAGTCACCCCTGGGTCGGTCCGGTGTAGGAAGGTTCTCAGGCCCTCCTGTAGTTAGGGATCTGTTTCAGCGGGTCTTCCATAACTGTTCCTTCACATTAGTTCCTGTAACTTAATGAATAATGAGACTCTACCATTCGCTGCTACTATTAGTCTCCCTGAGTTAAACTCATCACCGCATTAGTTTCTGTAACTTAATGATTAATGAGACTCTACCATTCACTGCTACTATTAGTCTCCCTGAGTTAAACTCATCACCGCATTAGTTTCTGTAACTTAATGATTAATGAGACTCTACCATTCACTGCTACTATTAGTCTCCCTGAGTTAAACTCATCACGTGATTTCTTGTTGGACGTTAAGATTTTTCTCATGAAACAATTTAAGAATACTTTAGCCGTGAAATCAGAATTTAGAATTCAGGACAACATAAACACATATTTGCTTACCTTGACTGGGCAAGGAACTAAATGAACAGATTCCCCTGTCTGTATTTACACCTGTACAGGTAGGACCAAGCGTCTCGGCGGCTGCGGTGGGTATGTCACACACTGTTCACTGAGCGAAAAGCTGGAGGTGAGCTGTCGTCTCTAGTGTCACGTGTCATCATTCCAAAATACAGATATAAAAATTTAATATATTAAAACAGAAGAAAAAATTTTTAGCCTCTAACTGCTTTAAATTGTTTATTTTAATTTGTCTGAAATTTTGTTATCTTTATAAAGATGCATCCCGAGGAAACTTTTGTTTACAAGTAAATCACACTGGAAAAGGAAGCATGCACGAGATGACTTTTTCTGTTCATTTATTCCTCCTAATCTTTCCGTTTACATTCTGAAACTTTTCTGTTGAAAGATGAAGCTACGTTTACACCAGATACAACGATGTCTTTAATTATACTAATTTATATTTTTGATATCGAGTCGGTTATTAGCAGTGATAGTGTGTGGGATAACCGTTACCGACAACCCAGGTTCTTAGTTGTGATACACACACAAACAAAAAGAATAAATAGACATAAACGGGAGACAGACGCACGAGTTAAATAGACATGAAATGATTTTCGCTTCGCTGAAATCTCAATGAGAATCGCACAGCATAATAATTTTCTTTCAATGGAAAACAAAAGCGAAATCGGATTGGTTCACAAGTTCTTTATTTTCCAAGACATGAGCTGTAATATTGTGTCAAATAAAAATGAAGCTATTAAAATAATACTCAAACTAATAACCTGAGCATTTTGACTAAGTGCTTAGACGCCGCACTAAGCAACTCATTCAAACTTGTAGAGGAAAAACTAATCAAAGGGACGTAAGACACATAAAAAAAGGTTTTGCTTGTTATCTCCCATTCTTCAGTGCTTTGTTACCTGATCCACACTGAAAAATTGTTTTCTTAATATATATATAATAAAGTCTTTAAAAGAAGATAGAAGAAATCAATGTTTACTCCATTACTGAAATTATTTATTTTAATCGATCCGTTTTTGTTTTCTTTAGCAAGATAACCCTACACTACGGAGACGGTGCTCGGTACTTACTCTAATCTAACCTACTTGCAGTTTGACATTGTCTCGGTTGCTTTGGGCCCTCATTCATTTTACCTTTACCTGTCATCAGTTTTAGGCCTTGAGTTATGTTGCCTGTCACAATAAACCTTATGCAGCCCTTCATAGTGTTTAAAAGTTGTTGAATTAGCGCCAGAACAAGTTTCGTGGCTGGCAATGAGTGAAGAGGAGAGTTGGCTTAGCACGGAAGTATCAAGGTCGCTGACGTCACGCTTCCGAAGGCTCCCGAAGTTTTTCTCTTCAGTGAGAAGTTTACAAAAAAGTCTAAAAATCAGCGCCCAGGCCAGCCAACACTCACTACATTGGTGACAAGAGCTTCACTGTAAGTAAGCGATTAAGAAAAAGGTAGTCAAATGTAATTTGTATCGATGCAGCACTTGTATCGAAACCAGCAAGGCGTGAAAAATGGACTAGATAAATGACATATATAAAATGTGCCTTTCTAACAGTGCTGAAAAAAGTCCTTTTGTACCATTTATAGCATGGTGATCGAGATGTAGAGACAAAAACAGTATAATCTCTCTCTCTCTCTCCCCTCTCTCTCTTACACACACAATCCTCTTTTCTCACTTTTGTTTCAACAGCCAGTTTAAAATGCCTGGCAACCAATTCACTTAACACACGAAGTCACCATAGAAGACGCTCGATAATGATAAATGCAGTAATATAAGCGTCATCACTGTGATATTTAAAGAGATTCTTACACTACACCACGATAAAACATAATCACTAAAAAAATAAAATAAACAAAACAAATAAACAAAACGAAAAGCAAAACAAAGAATGACAACGTAACAGTCATGTTGTTGAGTCACAACCACATATAGTTAACGACGAATTAAGGGAGCTAACTTTCTAACTTTCTAAGCTTATACGTCTAAAATCCAAATCAAAGTGTGTTAGAATAGATATTAAATATTTTTATTTCTTCTTTTGGGAATTTGTTTGGTCTACCGGTGATAACACTACTTTAATAAAACATTAACACAATTTATACTAAAGAGCATAGACTGGCACACACACATGCAGTCTCTCTGGCAATAATTAAAAATCTGTACACATCCACCCATTCCTTCCACAACACTAAGAACACAAAATTTGCTGTGGACTTGTAGTTAATATAGCAATACCACAATTAGTGTTGCCTGATTTAAATCCAAATGTTATTTCAAGTAGCTTAATTGTCAGTTTAACACACAAGGAAGACAATCTGTGATACTGTTGCAACTAGATTTTAAATGTCTTATCGAAAACTGGCAATGAAAATGTGGTATGTCTGTTTGATGCTGTTATTTGTTCTTAATTTGAGTTTTCTTTTATCATTATTATTGTTTCTCCCTATTTTCCAAATCTTTAGTTATGGTTTAATGTGTTTTCAGGGGAGACTATTACAGACGTTTCCAACTAGTTCGCAAAAATGTAAAAGACTATCTCCCTTTACCTGTGGAACTTCTGTCCGACAGAATTGAATGGTATCGCCAGAGAGGGAAGGTAGGAGTACACGCCGTGCGGACTGCTAGTGTCCAGTCGTCTCAGCTGACCGCTCGTAAAAGTCAGCACCGTGTACTCCTACCTTCCCCAGCTTGTGAAGAAGTTCCGCATGGCTGCATATTGTGTCATATTTATTCGCGTGTGACGAATTGCCGTAGTTTAAGTCCCCTTAGGTATAAATGTTTTTACACACTTGCACACAGACTAGGAAAACGGGATGAAAAGTACGCAATTGTATTTTATTTAAAAATCACTGTAGTGCTAAATGAATGGACAGAGAGATAGTTGTGGGGTCGGAGGAAATATTACGATCGTGTATTTGTGACTATAGGTAGTAAAGTATACACCTATAGTATATTATAGAGCACGGAAAATATAATACAAGTTCGCGTTAAAGAGTTTTTGTAGACACAATAATACAGCCACCCTACAGAGTAACTATAGTCTCTAGGGTAGCTGTATTATAATGTCTACAAAAACATAAGCTGCATGAGGTAGACGCATAGCAGACAACATAGTGGACAGTAACTAGCAAGCTGATTGGTGACCTAGTTCTGAGATAAGCTAATAAGGGCGGGCGTTACAAGTTTGTTTGGGAAGTGCCACGCGACCTGGCGACACGTGGTTTTCAGAGCTGGTTGTCCTTGTGCAGTCTGTCATCGTAGGACAATCAGTGGTAAGTTATCTTGCTTTGAATCTAGACACTATGTGTAAAATCTAACTATTCAGTTGCGTATAATTCCATTTTTTATTTGTATTTTTATCATTGTTGTGTGATCGGGGAACTGTTACCAGAGTCATTCGTAGGCATACGTTGGCCATGCTGGATCACACTTGTTTGCAACATATATTTGGCACTGTGAATGACAAGTGGTTTTTACTGTTAGAATCAGAATCGTAGGAAGATGCTCGAGTTTTTGTTGTTGTTTTTTTTTTTTTTTTTTGGGGGGGGGGGTGTAGACTTCATGCTGACAGTGAACGACATTTTTTAGGGGGCGGCTCCCTTCCCCACCTGCATGTATAACTGTCAGCAATTGAGCATGATCATAATTTTTTCTCAACAGTAAAAACAACTCAGAATGGTCCAAGGCCATGGAAAAGTTTATTTGCTCCTTAAATCATGCACCCAGAGGTTGAATGACCTCATCCAGTGACTTGTTTTTGCTCTAGCAAGCAAATATTTTTGTAGTTCATATTTTTTATGTTTTAGCTCACATATATTTCATGTATCTTATTTGGCTTAGTTTTTGTTTTCTTTTTAGGGCCTGTTTTCCATGTTTCCCATTTTTACCATAGTCGTTGATTTCAGTGCTCACCTTCCTTTTCTTTTCTTTTTTTTTTTAACCTCTTTCATTTTGTATTGTAGGCAGTTTTCTTGGGTACTTTATATGTCTTTAGCTAACCCTCACATTGATGGTACTAACAGTTATTAGAGGCTGGTGCATTTCTTCTGCTTGGTTCCTTTTATATGTTTGTTAAAGTTGATGCTGCGGCTCAAGAAAATGATCAGCTAACTGTAGCATGTCTTAAACATAGCTGACATGAATGCCATTTCCCTCTGCAGATAAAGAGATTTATAACTGACATACCTGATTTATGCACAGGCACTTGCTCTTTTTAGTTCCTAATGTTTTTTTACTCTCTCTCACCTCTCCGCCAAGTGAATGGGTGCTCTCTCGCTCTTACACACACCTGCACACTTCTAACTACACTCATACATGACTATACAAATACAAATACCAGTATTTTTATACAGTCATTATCTTTATAGTCACTTCATGCTTTTTGATCATGCATTATGTTGAATATAGGTATTTAAAAAAACTGAACTAGGATAATGCTTTTATTGCAAGGAAAAATGTCAGCATTGTTCTCTTTATGTGGTTTGTAACTATGGGCCTCATTCATAAGTGAGCACAATATTGTGGATGAAGTGATCAATTGACATTCACCCTTTGACTTCAAAATGTAAATCAACTACAACAATACTCTGCAGCTAGCCAATATGGGGTATCTTCTTTGTGAAAATGCAGGGTGCAGTTAACACTTTCTTTGATTAGAGCTGGCAGAACATTAATAAAGATAAAATGGCATTCATGTTATTTGTCCAATTTAAAGTGTTTGAATAAAGGTTTGTAATGAGGAGGGGAAGTAGGCTTAAAAGCTGTAAGAAAAGAGTTGTGAAAATTTAGCATGGATGGAAATTTGAAATTTTGTGACATTTTTATTATTGAATTTATGCGTACCTAAGAGGACTATGTAAGTGTAAAGGGTAAGTGCATAGTATTTTACTACCCATATAATTTTTCTAGCCATTCAGGATTAATACTTATTAAAGCAAATGTTTGTCAATTGTATGCAGTTTAAGTTTTTTTTAACTTCTATTTTTAATTACTATGATATAAGAAACATGTAGAGTTGTAGACTATCACAGACCTGTGAAAGATGTGGAGGGCGGAATCAGCACTCATTCTCATGTTGATGTGAGGGCAACTTCTTTGTGACTTTTCCTTCCTTATCAGTCTTCCACTCACTACTATTTTTGGGAGATTTTATAAGAGAAAATATGTGAGTGTGATTCCGCTATTTTGTCGTTTTTTCGGCACATGAATTGGGTGGTGACCCTCCAGCCACGCCCATAACTTAAGCAGTTCTTAGTGGCAGTGGACGCTTTTACTGTTTGTTTTCTTGCGCAGCTAGGTGGTGCTGTGCCGCGTATGTCATAAAGTTGACACGCTTGCGTGATCGCCGAAGGTCGCATTCTTCTCTCTGTCGCCCGCAGCTCAAAAAACCCCTGTGAGGTCAAAGGCCGTGCCTTCCTTGTGTCGAGTGATGAAGTGTTTCTACACCGCGAACGAGACTGTTCTCTTAGCACCATTACCGCTAGCAACCGAAGCATGACGCAGGAATGTCCACCCTGAGAGATTGTCCACGTCACTGGACTTTGATCTTTGTAGGTGGGGTACGTCTGAACTCTCAAGCTGAGTAATCAGCGGTGCGATAAAACCTGTCGGGGTGCATTTTTGAGATCACATCGCTGCCTGCGGAGACAGACTGTGAGTATATTCTAGGAAAACAATGTTTGTGGCAAAACTGCACAACAGTAAAACCGTCGATGAAAAAAGTTCTTTGTTTTAAGTAATACGGTTTTGTCGCTACTTATCCTTCACCACTGCTCTACATTCTTTCTATCTCTCAATCAGTCTCTCACTCTTCTTTCAATCTCTTCGTTAGGTCGGTCGTCGGTCGCTCGTTCATTAATTTGCTTTCGTGAGCAGTATAGTGCATCGTGCTTAATCGGGGTTCTGCTTCGCGCTAAATAATATAGAGATATCCCTTGTTTATTTAACAATATATGCAACTGTGTGTATTCTGGGGCCGCCGAAATGTGTATTTTAAGGTGTAAGGAGTTTTTGCAACATTTTCCGCATCTTAAACGTGAATGGGAGTGGGAGGATGGGTGGTAGCCGCATCCTCTTTATATTTTTTCATATCCTGCTCATTATTTTCCGCATTCCGCTTTCTGATTTTTGTTTCTTCTTCTTCTTCTTCTTTTGACGGAACTTTGTTGGGGTATATAGCGTTGACAACAATGTATGGTTATCGTTTTTTATTATTTAAGTGGTTTTATGGCCTTTCGACCACTGGAACTATCAATATCATCCACATGCGGCCTGGGTGTGTGAGACAAGAGGCGGTGCCTGGATTAGCTTCTCTCTTTATTATTACGCAATGAACGTCGCATGATTTGGGGTTACTGTGCGAGATGTTGTCAGGAACTAAGAGAGTGGTGTCGTGTTGTCGCTCACCAGCTTTCTAGGATGTCGAATTTTTTATCTGAGCTGTCAACAGGGCGCTTTGAGCCTTCGTCACTCACACTGTTGGCTGCACTCAGTCATCTGTCCCTTTGTCCCTTCAAGAGAAGAACAGTCACTCTGTTTCGATCCATTGTTCGAGGAGAGACTGGCCGGTGTCAGAACAAGCTGCCACAGCTTGATGTCCTTACTGTGCTCGGTTTGAAGGAATTCTGTCATCAGATGTAGTCTAATACCTGGTATCCTTTCAATATCTAGAGGTAGTATTTCCACACTTCATTTATTTCTGTTTATCATTTCATATTTTTCCGTTATTATTCGTTCTTTCGTGGCTAATTACAGGAGAGAGAAAAAAAAACAGACGCCTCGGTACTAAAAAGAAAAAGTGGAAAACTCTCATTATAGTTTGAGAAAGTTGCCCCAAACGTTTACCTTGAAACTGTCAGGGATCGAGCACTGTACCTCGGCAAAACACCCACTGTATATTTTAGTTTCTGTTTGATTAGCTAGGTAGGTAGCAGTGGAGGTGGGTGTTTGATAAGAGAGATAAAATAATCAGGTGTTGGTGGCGACAATCGCTGCGCACCTGACAGGCTAAGATAAACTTCGGCGATTTTCCTTTTTCGGAATGTACGCACCGTATACACATATGTACATACATACTCTGTGAGTATCAGAAAGGGCCGTTTCCTAAGCAGCAGAGCCTTTCTGTCTGGCTTTTTTTTAAATTTTTTTAACCTTTTTAGCTGCATATCACGGCTCCAGCAGAGGGTTGAAGCCAGAAAGATCGGATGCCGTTTTATCTGGAAACATTTGCTGTGTGAGAATAGAGGACACTTCTTTAAACGTGATTTTTTTTTTTAACATGACTGGTGGAACTTAGTGTTTCACAGTTTTTGAATAACATTAACACCTTCCAACCCACCCGCCGTTCTCACGACACACACTTATAATCAGTATGCATAGAAAGTATTATTATTTAAAAAAAAAAAAACAGACGCTAGGAATGCACAGAGATACCCTTCCGTTTATAGTGCTACAGCCAGTGGGAGACCCAGACCATGTGTCTGTGGGTATAATAGAGTAAATCGGCTATTCAGTCAGAATTTGGGAGGTAGTTTTTTGAATAGTAGTTTGATATTAAGCTTTTTGCATTCTTGTATTCCTTTAAAATATTCCTTTTGAAATACGGCTTTTCAAAAAGAATTGCCGTTTGCTTCTTATTCTGCTTCGCAGCAAAGCCTTGAATGGCGGCATTGTGCATGCAGCACTATTCGTGTTTCTGTCCAGCTGTTGCAACCAGTGCAGCCTTTCATGGGGCCGTTGGTGTTCCTCCACTGGGTGTCAAAAGTTTTGGAAAAGCGTTTTTAACTGCTTCGTTTCAGATGCATACCAAATGCGTGTTCTTGCCTGACATCTACTTAACTAAGCGGCTGTTACAGATGCAAGTGTACTTTCCGTAGCCCGCTCCTCCTCATTCGAGTGCAACAGAACCAACATAAAGGTTGTCTCTGTCTGACCCCACTATTACGAGCGAAGGTATGGCGAGGGCGACAGGGTGACCTACATGACTAGGACAAGTCGGCGCAGTTTTTGGAGTCGGTGTCAGAGGCCTTGCACCACAACGCCGGTGCAAGTCCGTGCAAGTTTGTTTGTTGTTTGTTTTTTTTTTTTTTTGGTTTTTGTTTTGTTTGTTTTGAATAAATATTTTTTGATTGAAGAGGCTAGCTATTGGACATATAGGAACATCTATGACTCCAAGTTAGGAAGAGAAGATATGCACTTGTCAGGTTAAAGGTCAAGAATGATAATCCATCATCCATCCGAGTGCATTGTATGGCTTCTAATCTTTGTGCGGCCTTGACAACAGATGGCATACGACTCCAGTGCTCGCCTTTCTAGACGTTGACTGTGTTGTCTTTAAAGGTAGGTTTGTTTGGTCGCGGGGGACTCGTGGCAATTATACGCGATTAGACCCCAAAACTATTGATACCGGGCGGTGTTAATGAGCGGAGTAACAAGAAACGCCTGTTGAAAATAGCCTTGATTCAAATGTAACACTTGTTATGGTTAATTAATATTCGTCTTCTCGGTGCTGTAGCACTTGGCAGGTGCAAGACATGGTACAGTGCGCTAGTTATTGCAGTTTCGTTCAAGCCGCCAATAAGCAGTCGTGTATTTTTTTTCCATGGTACACTGGTTCCCCACCATCACCACCACCACACACACCCCTCGAGACCCTCGCCAAGCTCTTTCTTTCATAGAGACGGATAGTTTAGAAGGGTTTTAGTTCGTATAATTATAGTGTACAACTACCGACAAAACAAAATGAGGATGCCGTAGCCAAGAAAACTGAAGGCAAAAGTTTGTGAAAAGATTGGTTAACTTAATACCGTGGAGGTCGCTGGTTGCGGGTACTACAGATCCTGTTTTCGCTAACACGAATAAACATGCAAACATTTCTATTGCTGTCAGTCAGAATAAAAGGAAGTATAAGGAGCGTAACATTTGTCGTCGTCTTAAATGATTTGTTTACTACGACCACCGAATGGTTGCATTTTTTTTTTTTTTTTTTTTTTATCATTTACAAGATAGGCAAAGAAGACACTAGGAAATCTCCAGGTGTCATTGTGATAGTCACGATGTTGAAGTCGTGTTTGTTGACATCGCAGCTGAGATCATGAGGTGTTTGTTGTGACTGTGATTGTTGACTGACTAAAGCTTTGTGTTATCAGTCCTGTTAGTAGCTGCCTATCCGTTTCGTCTACCTGTACTTTAACAGTTCGTGCCAAAGGTGAGTCATACCTCGAAGTGCGCCGTTCGACACTCTGTGATCTAAGGTTTGTAATTCAAGTTGTGAAGGAATGTGAAGGAAACCTGAAATGAAGGAACTGGACTAGGGTTAGTCATTAGCGAAACTTGAAATTTTTCACTTTCAATTTTAAGAGTAGATGTTTTGAGAGCACGTCTAATTACGTTTTCTGTTTTGAAGAATGTGTCTTTGCAATGGCTTGGCTTATCAAAAAACATCCTTTGGTGAATGTTCACATGACGGCTGTTGCCAATGTCACATCCACAGTTTGCATGCGGTTGAAAAGACTCTTGGAAGGGAGTGGGCATGGACAAATGTATTGGGATCAGAAAGAAACATATTGCTCAAATGCTATCAACATTCTGGGAGAGAACAAGTTTGTCCCCATGCAGTACTGGTGATCTTGTTTGATCTGTTTGTTTTTTGTTTGTTTGTTTTTTTTTGTTTCTTTTTTTTTTCGCTGCTGTTATTTTTTTCAAATAGGGTTGGCCACCTTGTCCAGATAGCGTCTAAGTGGCATCAAACAATACCTTAATTATAAACGGCAATGAACAGGCCATTCGTCCTAGACCCCCCCAACTCACCACTTCTCACTTCTCACACCACCTGCTGTTGGTGACCTCTGCTAATACATACTGTGTGTGAAGTGTAGGCAGGACATTCATTCTCCTTCTCTCTGTTAAGGCCCATTTGACAGTCTTGTGACAAACCCTGCTTCAGGTTCAGTGTTTATTTATTTACCAACTTCATAGATCAAATTTTGTTGCATTTTTGAGACATATTTGAGGCCATGTGAATTCCTGACAAAATTAGGGAGCCTTTTAAGAAAAATTAAATTGATGAGTGGAAATATAAGAAGTTAGTTAGCTCCTTGATATCATAGCTGGCAAGGGTGACCCTTGCTGGCCAACTGTCAGTCTTTTAAGGTCACTGAACCAGAACTGTGTAACTGCATAGTCAGGGATTGGGATGCTGGGTTTTGTGTGCATAAGCAAGTTTAGCTTGCTGATCTTTCAGTTTAGGATAAGGCCATGTTGGGAATGCCACAGTGAGATAGAGGTTGTACTCCACTTCTTCCCACTCAGTTTTCATTGTGCTGGACAAACTTCTTTAAGAAGCAGGAGCATTTTCATTTAGCCAGTGCATCTTCTTTGGTTTGATTTTAGACTGCTAGGTTCTTAAAAGTATTGTTCAAGAACAATTACTTGAGAAAAGGGTCATCTACAAGAATATAACAAAAAGGTTCTGTTTATCCTGTTGTCAGTTTGTGCTGTTATGATGATATAAAGCAGATGCAAAATTTTATTGTGTGTTTTTTTTTAAACAAGTCTTTCTTAAGTATTTTTGTTTATTTTGCAGGAAGAACTGAAATATTTCTAGCATTTCATCACAGTCCATAAAGAATTTAAACAACTGATTCACCTGAAAATGTCTGTGGCACTGGACCCTAACAGTATCCAAGTGACATCTTTCAAGATGATCAAGACAGAATTTAGTCAGGATAATAATAATGTGTGAGTAAAGATATCACCAGTCACAAGCAGTATACAATGTCTTTGTTTTTTACCTTATACTTACTATTCTTTTGTAGGTTTTTTTAGATATAATTCATGATGCCATTAAATTACTACTGTGATTAGAAGTAGAGGATGGTTGAAAGTAGAGTCTCTGACAACAGACTAATTGTGAGACAGACCAATTGATAAAAGAAACAGCAGACAGAAATATGTGAAAAATTGGGAATATCTCCCAGTAAGGAAAAGCTGTATGCGAACTTTGGATTTATTTAGAAGTGTCAGTACAGTTTGTTTTGATACAGTTTGTAATCACATAATTTCACTAGATGGTAACTGAATAATTTAGGATTCTTCAACCCATACATGTTTTATTGCCAATCAAATGTGTTGGTGAGCAGGTCTTCTTTTATTGTCCCGTTAACAGCATCAACACAACTCAGACTGAGTACTCAGAAACCAAAACGGATGTTCTCACAGATGTTACAACAGCACCACAGGTGAATTCACTGCATTCTGAGCATGCTCCAGCAGAATTAAATGGTGAACCTGTTATTAATGCACAGAGTGTATTAACTGTAGAAGCATTTCCTGATCAAGAGACCAAACTTGCAGATGAAACAGCAAATAACGCTCATTCAACTAAGGTGGATTCTGCACACATTGATTCAGTTTTAGTACCAGCTTCTTCAGGACCACAAGCCCATGTTATTTCAAGCTCCTTGCCTGCAGAAAGAGGTATTAATTTCTATTGTTAGCACACTCTTTCCTTAGTAATCTGTTCATTACAGAAGCTTTTGCATGGATGTAAGACAGCTTTATTGTAAATGCTGTGTCATCAGTCTGACACCTAATGTTGCGGGCATATCTTTCATCAGGAAGGGAATTTGTACAGTAATATAAGCATGTGGAATCAAAATTCACTTGTGTTTTTTATAGCTTTATATTGTTTGTTTCTGGGATAACAAATTTAGTAAAAAATTTCAGTGCTTCTTTAGAGGATGAAATCATAAAGTATCTCATACTTAGAACACAGTCATAAATGTGCATTTCATTACAGATACAAATGACCCACTCCCAGCTGAAAATCTGTGGGCCGTGAAGCGGGAAGAGCCGGTTATTTTACGCATGAAAGACAAAGGACCTGGATCAGAAAAGCCTTTGACAGTCCCTGAATTTCTCAAAATGACAGCCCAGAAAATACCCAATAAAGATGCCCTTGGTGAGAATTAAAAACCTAACCCTGTGGCAGTTAATAAGATGTCTTCTGGTAGAAAGTGCAGTCATTATACTCTTAGGCTCATTGAGTGTGATATGAAAGATTTATGTATCTGTCTTCTTTCTGATCACAAATGAATTTTATTTTCAGCAAACTTAGTTTGCACAGCATTCAGATTTTTATCAGATAATTTATCAAGTTATTTGTGAGGCATATTCTTCATTTCCTCTGTAAATAAGAAATTTGATGTTGGTATGTTTTTAGCTGTCAAACGTAATGGTCAGTGGATGAAGCTGACTTATGCAGAATACTACAACAGTGTGATCGATGTTGCCAAAGGTTTTATTAAAGTAAGTATCATGAAAGGTAACTATAATGTCTGGTGTTGTTAGTTGCAATTGAAATATAGACATTGCACCACCTCGGAGGTCTGTTGGCTAAGGAAAATTTAGTTTGTATATTCATTTGTATTTCTCATTCCTTCAGACCTGCAAACATTAATTACAAATTTGTTTACATGAGATGGAGACAGAGTGAGAGCGTATGCACACATGGATACTGTTGCGTGCATGTGTGATGTGTGTTGATGCTTTCTGTTAAGACAGAAGCAGATGTTTGCATTAATATTGCTAAATTAACACTATGTGCATCACATTTTATTTTTTTTACCCTTGAAATCAAATATTAAAATAAGTATTTTAACTCGGTAACAATGTTCTTGTGTGTATTTATATCATTGCTGTTGACATCAGTTTAAACTGATTCATGCTGTGATATTTACTCCGGTGTTTTACTTGCGTGGTTGCTGTCATTTACACCATAATGTGGGGTAGGCATCATGTGATGGCTTTTGGTTTCAGCTGGGTCTGGAGCCCTACAAAGGTGTTGGAATCATTGGATTCAATTCTCCAGAATGGTTTTTGGCAGACTTGGGAGCCATTTTCGCAGGGTATCATATCTTTTGAACAAATAAATTTGTTGCTGTCAGAGTGAGCTTTTGATTTAAATAATGGAGATGCTTGTCCTCCATTTGTAAATAATATGACTTAACCTATTTCATTTATGAATTGTAATAAATGTGTCTGAAATAAAAATATGTATTTAAAAGTGACCTTAATTGAGAGCTGTTAGCTATGGAAACATTGAATGTGTGAAATCTGACTCAAAGAGTGTGGTTGGAATGTGCAGAGGGCTGGCCGTTGGCATATACACCACCAACTCTCCAGAGGCATGCCAATATGTGGCTTCCAACTCTGAGGCAAACATTATTGTTGTCGAGAATAACCAACAGCTGCAGAAGATTCTTAAAGTTAAGCACCAGCTCCCAGAACTCAAAGCGATCGTGCAGTACACTGGAGAAGTGGCATCTCGTGAGCCTTTCATCTATTCAGTGAGTTACTCTTATAGTATTTGGCACTGTTTGTAAAGTGAGCCTCTAATTTTTTGTTGTTTTTTAATTTTTGTAAACTCATTTTTTTTTTTTAAATGTTTAAAAATATACTATAAAAGTAGCAAATTGACTTGAATTAGCTTGATTTTTTTTATGATTTAAAAAAATCTGCATGTGGATACCAAAAAAATGTGTTTTACACTTGTATGAAGCAGCAAAATACTATGGTTTGTGAGAGTTTTTTGGTGTAGTTTATTTAATTTTTTTTTTAACCTGTTTCAATCTTCATTACCTTTCAAGTTTGCAAAGTGATGTATTCATTGAAAATGTCATAGATAAGCTTATGGTTTCTAATGGTAACTATAATTATCATTGTATTATCTGTATTATAGTTAAGTGTTCGTGTCAACGGATAAGAGAACCATAAAGCAGTGGTGGAGGAAAATTACAAATGCATACCTAAAAACTTTACACTTAAATTTTAAATATTGACAGCCATGGAACATTTGACACAAAGATAGTATAATCTCCACACTGACCACCAGAGCAGAATTAAAGGTATTTTGTGACAAAGCAGAAATATTTTTAATAACTTCTGAAGAAGCTAGATCAGCTTTAGAAAAGCTTTCATGTCTCAAGTTGAAAATAATGTTTCTCTGTATCCAATCTTTAAGACTTAAGAACATCAAGCTATACCTTTCCTGCGTTGCAGTGGACACAGCTTATGAAACTAGCAGAGGAAGTTCCAGATGATGTCTTGAAGGAGAGAATGAAACTGCTTGCTCCAAACAAGTGTTGTACCCTCATCTACACAGTGAGTACCTGTTTCAGTTCCTACTGTTGTCAGACTGCGCTACTTCATTTTTATGTTATTGTTAGATGTAATTTATTCCTTTGGTTTGTCCTGAACATGCATGTTGCAATGTGTTCATGTCATTTGCCAAAGTTTGAGCAAACATCTGACTACTGCTGTTGATTTTTAAAAAACAAATTGTGATCTTCCGTCTTACTTGTGTATCTTATACCCCAAGTCTTCTCCTTGCTTTTCTTCCTGAAGAGTCTGCAATGCTTCATAAATTAACAAAACAATCACATTTACTTTGCGTTGATGAATATTGTGAAGATTAATCGGAAGCATATACCAGTTTTTAATGTGACCAAAATATATAGCTTTTGCCTGCAGCTTAAGCACTGATTACCTTCATTTTGTGTTACAGTCTGGAACCACAGGGAATCCAAAGGGTGTGATGCTTAGCCATGATAATGTGAGTTTTCAACATGTGTTACATGTAGATGACAACTTGACAATGGTACAAATGTTTACAATGATGTTAAGATGTATTTAGGTTAGAAAAGACAATACTGAATATTAGAAGCAGTTTCTTTCTGTAAATTTGTATAGTGATTTTCTTTTGATCAACAGTTGACATGGACTGCTCTGTCGGTAGCTAAAGCATCCAGTCCACACCTGAAAAGCTTACCTTATGAGCAGTTATGTTTAGTGAGCTACTTGCCCTTGAGCCATGTAGCAGCCCAGCTTCTAGACATGTATTGCACTATCAAACTTGGTGGGACTGTGTATTTTGCTCAGCCTGATGCACTGAAGGTGAGGACAAATGTGTCCGCAACAGTAATTTTTGCAAAAAATTGTTATCTTCTATCTTTATATTCATATTGCATTTTTTAATGAGTTTAACATACTGTTTGTAAATGGATGCACAGAGACCCAACTTCAATTGCTTATGGTCTCTTATTTTCTGCAGCAAAATGTTTGTATTTTTATTTAGGTTTAGTGTAAATGCTGTCTGTATCAGTAAGTGATGATCTACATTAATTATCTTATCTTTTATGTCCTATTCAAGTAGCAAGTATTTGACACAACAATTAATTGGCAGATGTTCAAAATTTCAGGGATCGCTGCAACAGACTTTGCTGGAAGTTCGTCCACATGTCTTCTTTGGTGTGCCACGTGTGTGGGAAAAGTTTCAAGAAGCTATACAAAGTGCATCCCGTAATTTACCAGGCTATAAGAAGAAGTTATCAAACTGGGCACAGGGCATTGGCCTGAAAGGAAACTACAGCCTTATGAATGGGTAAGTACAATGTCTCAGTCTAGCAACTGTCATTAAAGTGTCAGATGGAGATAAATGCTCATAAATAGTTGGAGATAAAACATTGAGTGTCAGCCTTATCTATTGCTGACAACTCACCTGGGAGATATTAACTTTTTTATTCAGTAGATTTTTCATCTATGTGGATCTCCTACAAATCCCTTTCAGTATCACCCTTTTAAGACCTTTTTTCATATTCTTTACCCAGTCACTAATTATAGATGAGTTAAGCAAAACCTTGCATATGACTGCATACATTGTTGACACAAACTGTTTCTAGGCTGGCCACATTGATAGACCCTGCTTCTCAGACTGGATTTCATACTTTTGAATCCATATAGGTGAATCAAATTTTTTTTAAACAAAAACCTGTTCTACTTAATGGACAGTTGGTCTTTAACGATGAAGAGACACCATTTAAGCATGCAAGTAGATGTTTTTGAGAATGTAAATAATAGCCTAACAGAGCAAGAATAGATTTACAACTGTTGCCCTTTATAATCACAGGGACAGTTACCCTTTTGGTTGGTCAATAGCCAAGAGTTTGGTCTTCAAGCGAGTACGAAAAACCATGGGGTTGGACCGCTGTTATTTGTGCCTGTCGGGAGCTGCCCCAATCACAAAAGAAACCTTGGATTTCTTCCTTGGTCTTGATATCCAAGTCTTTGAAGTGTATGGCATGAGCGAGTCATCAGGTTGGTTTCATTTAGGGATTCTGTAATTGTTTTGTAGATATATATATAGAATACAAAAAGTGCTTAGCTCATGTCCCTTAAGATGGGAATAATTTCTGGTTCATCCATTTGTACCTTCTTTATTCATGTGACCTGGATCTTTCTTTAAATGTGTAAAGTTTTGTTTTCATTAACACTAATAGAAAAGGACCGAGTCATGATAGTTAATGTTTTAATTGGGAGTTCACCTATGAATCAAGTAATTTTTTTTTAAAATTCTTATCTGGCTGTGTGTGTGTGTAGGTCCTCACTGCACAGGGTTTCCAGGGTTGAGTCGTGTTACCAGTGTGGGACCAGAGCTACCTGGTATCAGTACTCGACTTCACAATCCAGATGGTGAAGGCAATGGAGAGGTTGGATTGTTTTTTTCTATTTTTTTTAACATGCTCACTATATACCTCAACAAATCACAGCTTTTTTTTTTGAAACATATCGCTGCTTTTCCCAGTCTTTAACATATTTCTCTCACTACTTCTGTCTCCATCTCTCCTTATCTCCTTTTTCTTTTCTGTATATGTATATTATATGTACATATCAAAACTCATTGAAATATATTTGAGCTTGTACATTTACAGTCTGAAAAAAATTAGGAGATGAGAAAGTATGATCAATTTTATACATTCATTTATAAAACCATGTACACACACAACCATACACATCAAATGCACACACAAATAGGCATATCATATGCTTTTGAGGAATGCAGGTCTAATCTATAATTAAAAGATAGTGTGAAAATACGCAGTGATCTTACTTGTGGCTAGCTTACAGATTAGGTGTACAGAGGTGTGCTTCTCTTCCAAACAATAGCAGCAGCAGGAGAAATGATGTAAATGATTTGAAAAATTACTGTCCAGATTCAAGTTTATCCTTTTCCTAATGGGACCTTAAAATAAACTTGTTCAAGAAACATATAAAGTTTTATACCACAAATTTCAGTCTCATTATTGTTTCATATCATCTGTAACTTTGACTTTTTTCTTTTGTTTTTTGGTACAATTTCTACCTTTCAATTGTTCAGAACATGATATTAATATTGTGATAAAGTGTTATACAAGGATGCTTTTTATTTTATTATTAATAATGTTTTTGTAGTTGATTTTCCAATATCCTTTTATGTGGATTTATTATTTATAGTGATCCACCATATCTTATGTTATGGCATGTATTGTCATGTCTGCCATCTGGTAAGGATTGGATGGGAGGTGGATGTCTTGATGATAACAAAACTTTCAAGATTTCATGACTGTTCCTCTTGTCTGATTTGTGTAGATTGTGATGTCTGGAAGACATATATTCATGGGCTACCTAAATGAAGAGGCCAAAACTCGAGAGACTTTGGATGACAATGGAGACCTCAGGACAGGAGACATTGGCAGAAAAGATAATCAGGGATACCTCTATGTTACTGGTCGAATTAAAGGTATTGTTTCTTAGCATCAATAAATTATGTATTTATTAAATTGGGAATGTGTTTGTTTGTTGTTTTTTTTAAAATTAAAATTAGATAAAATTATCTACTTATCTGCTCAACAAGCTGCCTTAGAGATGCTCAATCTAAATTTGAAGGTAATAAAAAGAACAAATGTATAGTTGGATTATTGTTTGTACTTTTTTACTTAACCTTTTCCAATTATATTTATGTGAAACATAAGGCTGGTATCTCATTTTTTTCAGAATTAATAATCACAGCAGGAGGAGAAAATGTAGCACCAATACCCATAGAGGATGCTGTGAAGGAGGCCCTTCCCATTGTTAGTCAGTGCATGGTAGTAGGAGACAAGAAGAAATTTCTGTCCATGCTCCTGACACTGAAGGTGATGCATGCTACAGATCTGAGAGGAAATGTGATGGTGGGATCAAAGATCCCGCACCATTAAGTTTTTTAGTCATCTAAATGAATCTTGAATTGCCCCTGGGGATAAATTAAGTTGTATTAAGAATAAATGAATATTCAAAACCATGTATATCAGTTAACTTCAGACTCTGAATTACGTGTGCAGTCTAGAAATGCGAAGATTATCTGTAAAAGATAACAAAATGCAAAAGAGTGACATTTTTTATCATAAATTTTGTTTTGGGGTGGGGTGCAGATCCAACACTGTGTTAATATATCTGTCTCTTCACCATACATAGGTGCCAGCATTTCAGCAAAATCTACATGTCTCAGATCTCTTCACTTAATTTTAAAATCATAAATGCATCAAAATTAAGTACTGTTTCTGGAATGTTCCCACAGCAGTCAAATGATAAAAAATGAGTTTCTTTGGAATCATAGTTTATTGAATATTCCTACCTCACAAAAAAGGTTTTTTATTGTTTCATTTGTTAAATGGTGCTTATTTTCTGTTACAGTTTTATTAAGCCATTTGCCAGATAATTTTGACCCTGATAAGTTTCAGTAGATGTTGATCATGATATTGTGTTTTCTCAGATTTTAGTGTTACAGTTTCTTTCATTTTCTTTTTTACTTCAGACTGTGATAAACCCTGACACTTTAGAGCCATCAGACAACCTGACTCAAGGTGCGCTGGACTGGTGCCATTCCATCGGCTCGAAGGCCACCACAGTGTCATATATCCTGAGTGCTAATGACACGGCAATATTGAATGCCATTCAAAAAGGGATTGACAAGGCAAACAGCCAGTCAGTGTCAAATGCTCAGAAGATTCAGAAGTGGTCCATTTTGCCAAAAGATTTTTCTGTCCCAGGTGGTGAACTAGGTGCGTGGCAAGTTTTCCTGACATAGGTATCAGAGAAAAATGGTAGAAAATATGTACACTTGACAGAAAATATTGGTACAAAGTAGTATGGCCCTATAGTTCAAGATCATATGGCAAAAGAGCACCCCCAGCATATTACAAAACTAAGGGTTTTTTTAAATAAACTAATTACTTTACACACATACATTTATTTATGCTCAATTTAATACTTTTACACCACATCAAAAGCATTTTAATTTTTCTGTGCTGGAAATGTCAGGATCAATTAATTGATAATATTTGTTTTATTTGCAAAATCATGTGTGCTTTATTCTAAAACAATTGGAGTTAAGGCTTAAATAAACAGGATGTTTTTGTAAGCTGTAATTTTTCTTGCTTTCCCATTCACAGGCCCCACAATGAAAATGAGACGGCCCATAATCAGCAAGATGTACATGAAGACCATTAATGCCTTCTATGAAGAGTAATTCTGCTTCACTGTCATCACATTTCTGGCATCTCAGAAAGTTCCATCGTTCATTCCACCACCAAAATTTCTCAGGAATTTTCCAAACAAACTACTATTTTTCAGTTTTGGAAATTCTTCATTGAGTTTGTCAAAAATAAAATCATCATGAAATATTTGCTCATTTTAATCATCCGTGCTACGAAAATCAGAATTATATGTTTTTTTATGATTTACATGGTTGAAATAGTATGTATATATGTTACAAAGTTGAATCCTTTCTACAGAAGAACTATGAATGCCATTTACAACCGAAGTTTTGTGGTGAAATTATATTTTATTCCATTTTTAAATATCTATACATCTGTGCATTTTCTATAGTGATTGTACTACAGTCAGTTACCATGTACGTGTGTGTTTGTGTTTTTTTTTTTTTAACATATTTTTCGAATCTGCAAATACCTATAACAAACATTGTTATGAAATATTTGTATTAATCATTTCACTAACGTTCTAATTGCACTGCTGTCTGAGTGGGACTGCATTCATGAGAATTTGTGGGAATTTGAGCTTTTTGCTTCTTCTGTAAATTTGATCTTAATAAATAGTTCTTTTGAACTGACCCTTCTGTTATATTATCATATGTTAAAAAAAAAACAAGTGCAATTAACCCTGCTGCTGTGATCACAAACAAGAGATAAGCTTTGTTTCTGCTGCTTTCCTCCCCTAAATTGTAAAGAATAGAAAAGTGTATTATTGCAGTGTACATGAGATACCATAAATAATCTGACATAAGGTTTGTGGACAAAAGTATGCAAGTAAGAATGCACATTACAAAAGAAAAATATGATTTTTGCACTGAATGAATCTCTTCCAGAATGTGGTGCAGTGGACTTTTTTTTTTATTCCAGAAAATCATCTTGGACTGCAAAGATGTTCACTATAATTACAGTTGTATTCCATGATTTACCATATTACAGAGTTGAAGAGATAACATGTCGAAAGTGATGGAGGGAGGTGTAGGGTAGCTGAATATGAAGGGATTAGTTTAATGTTGGTTCTTTATGTCTTTGCTTTCATGGAATGTCTTCTAAAATAGTAGCTTGATTTTGTCAACTTCAACACTAACACTATGTATGTATGTGAACATGTATGTAGAAAACGGTGGCAAAGAAGAGGGTGTACATGTGTTTAGGGCAGGGCCGTGCTTAGGGGCAGGCGGACGAGGCATCTGCCTAGGGCCCCGCGCTTTTGATTGATATGGTAACTAGGCATATGGAAGTGTAGTCAGCCGTGGCGTGAGGGCCCCGCACATGCCCTTTGCCTCGGGCCCCGCGGGGGCTAAGAACGGGCCTGGTTTAGGGGTGTGTTTGCATTCATATGCAAGAAACTAGAATATGGGAAACAGATTGTATTCCTCTCTATGTATGGAAAGTAATTTTGCTATGCATCAACACCTTCTATTTAATTGTCTTTTGCTTGAGAATAGCATCAATTTAAAAATATTTTTCTCATTCTATGTTAAACTATTTTCAAATGTCAAAACTCTTTTAAAATTATGAATTTATAATGCTGTTGTAATGCTTCACTGTTCAAAAGCATTTCTTGTGACTATTCATGCACATTCTGTGTGAATGATGAAGTCATTCAGTGAAAACCGATGGGGAAAAAAATCAGTTTATCAAAATTGGGAGTCTGTCAAATTTTAATGTCAAGCTGCAGTTTATAATTATTTACCAGAAGTATCTGAAATATATTTAAATGATTTGTTTGAAGACATTTTTTAATCCTGGTATTTCATAAAAAAGCTTAAACATTTGTATGCTGTAGATGGCTTACACATATTATGACTTGTACATCTTTAAACCGATTATCTAGTTAGCCATTCAGTTTGAGTGATTAGTTACCTTATGACAATCCACAAAATGTCGAAGTTGTGAGGCTTCCAGAGGAAAGGGGGTGGTTCTTTTATGAGTTAATAAACTCTCAAATCATTAAAATTAGCATGCCAGCTTGTAAGTTCGAAACTTAACAAAATTATAGACTGTCCTAAAGAATTATCGAAAATTTGTATTTTAATATTTATTTGGTATACATCTAGCTCTAGTTAATCAAAGTGTATGATGAAATATATTCCCTTAAGATTTTTTTTTTATAATTTATTCCTTTCAAATATTTTGTTAAAGATACCAGTGATGTTCATAGGAGAGAATTATTTGCTTTGTCTTTCTTGCTATCCATTGCATTCTTTCCATCATCAGGATCTGTGTAACTCGTTCTCCACTGCCAAGCAGGCTTGGTACTTGCGTTTCAAACTGTCTAAAGTGTTTTGATATAAACTGATATGCGGACAGAAGTGGTTTACAACTGCACTGATTCATATATTGAAGATCACATTAAAATGTCTATGCATATTGTCTTTTTCCATCTGTCATCACTGTTTGATATTTATGATACAGGTGTGTCTCCTATTTTATATTATTTATGCTTCATAAAATTCATTTTCTGTCATTCCATTAAATGGATCATTTTAGCTATGGAAAATTGTTTACAGTTCTTGCTGATGTTTATGTTTAATTGATTTCTATGGTTCAATTGTATGTCATCACTGATATTTGTGTATTTACACAAGTGGATGATGTGCTTAGCGTTTGTTTGGCTGGTGACAATTATGAATGGAGAATTATTTTGATGTAATTTTCATCATTTATTCCATCAAAGGCAGCAGATGATTAATGGCAATGGGAATCAATACAAAATGCCTCTTTCCAGTTTATACATAATAAATTCCTTGGTCTATTTTGATTGATATTGAAAGATCATTTCTTTCAGTGACGTTATCTAACTAAACGATGTGCAAGACCTTTGGGATTTTGTGCAAGTGGACTTTCTGTTTCACTGTCGCAAATGAACTGGAGATGATAATGAGAAAGAGGAGAATGAGAGGAAAGCAGTGTGTGGGAATGAATGTGTGAGCATCTGCATGAATGAGATACAATAGCACCTCTACATACGAGTTTAATCTGTTTCGCAACAGAGCTCACATGTAGAAAAATTCGTATATTAAAACTATTTTTCCCCATCTAACATAAAGAAAATAGGATTCATACGCTCCAACTCTCCCACAGCAGCACAATTTATATTTAACTATATATGTAAATAGGGTAAAAGTACTGTATAGTAAATGTCAATGGTCCAAAAATATTTATCAATCTTACCTTGGAGGAGACGAAGACTGTCGATAACGGAGGTTGCCAGGTGGGGAGGAGGGAGGGAGCGGGAGAGCAGACGGGTGCTGAATGAATCATCTGATGAGACAACTGCACTGTTTTTAAATTGAAACAATTAGATTTTCACTAAGACTACTTTTTAAACTTAAAGGCTGTAACTTTATTGATCACCTGGTTTGGTTCACTTTCATCTTCTGCATCATCAGAGCACAATTTACCTAGCGCTTTACGCCACGAGCTCGTTATGTCGAATTTTCCCTCGTAAGACAGAAAATTTTCACAAATTTTTGGCTCGTATCTCGATTTACTCGCAAATTGGTTCACTCGTGTGTAGAGGCCTTACTCTAGGTCTAAATGGTGGCTGGATACGATTGACAAATCGTAATGTATTCATCTAAACAGTGAAAATGGATGGTTTATAGCATGGACGGTGCTTGCATCATTGCAGCTAAGGTGTGCACATGTGTTAGACAGGAAGTAAACTAACGGTGCATGTAGGCGCCCTAGATTCTCGGTTTTGAGGACAACGATGATGTGGCAGGATGGAGGGGCGGATGATGACAATGACATTTTCACTCACACAGAGAAAGTTTAGTCACCGTTTGTCTCGTCGTGGCTGGTGACCTCGTGATCAGTGAGAAATCTAATCACTGTCATCGAAACTAACAATGTGAGGGTGGTTGTCTGTCTCTGCACCATCCACCCCGTTCCATGACACTCTCCACGATGCATTAAGGTCGCTTTTGTGGTTGTGTCAACCCCGTTGTTTTAAAAGAATCAGGCACTCTTCTTTCCCCCACCCGACACATCCCGCATCTCTTTGAACGCATTCCTTTTCACATACGTACACAATCATGCGAACAAATTAAAATAATTGTCAGAGGACTATTTCGGATCAGGGTCAGGTTCCTCATGCGTTCATCTCTCTCTTGTTTTCCCATATATAAATCCCATGTGTGTGATATATAATGACCATGACTGCAGTCCTTACAGGCAATTGTATGTATAAAATAAAAGACAAAAAAGACATGAAAGTTTTGCAGGCATGCTCAACCGAGGTCGAAAGACACCTGATAACACATGTGAGTGGTTTGTCGTTCGTGAAATAGATGGAAAGAGCGACAAGACATAAACAAACACGGACTGACTTGTTTATGACAACGGAATATGTTGCGATCAATATATCACAGCCTACCTAGACAATAGACATCACGTGACATTTCCCTGCGCAACATAAGCAAATGTTTATCTCGGACATGCTAGGTGAGGGACACTATAGCGGGGTGGTCGTGACCAGCTGTTTCTAGCAGAGCAAACTTTTTTTTAAATTTATTTTTATTTTTTTATATTTGTGTGTGTGTAAAGCCACTTCAATCTTTGTCGCTAATGTTTATCTTTCCTTCTCCCTATCTCCTCTCTTTCTTTCTTTTTCTTTCTTTCCTCACTATTCCTGTCTTCTTTTCTCCCTGCGTGCACGCTTGCTGAGCTGAATGCAAGTGCACGTAAATGCATCCACACGATACACAAAAGTGTGCTGAAGGGATGTTTGCACAAGGCCTGCTTTCACAACCGTGCGCTGTACGCATGGGACAATACAGACAAGTTACAGCCTAGACCGTAAATACAACGGATCTTTGCTTACAGTGATGGATTTACAACTCTTTTCCCAAGATGCGAACGTGGTAGGCAGAAGCTCAGAAGGCATCAGGACCCTCTGGTAAAGTGAAGTTAGTCAGGTGTAGCTGTAGCCTTTGCCTACACCACCATGAAAGCATCTCCATAAACATTGATACTGCTGTTTACATCCATCAGAGCAGAAACAATTGTAATGTGTAATACCTGTGTAATAATGTGTGTAACGCCTGCGGCAACCTGTGCGATGTTCAATAAGCTGACAGCTGGTAAACGCCCCCATTGTATAGAAATTGTATAGACAAGACATTGTATAGTTTATAGCACAACAAATAGTACACTTAATATGAATAGTGTAGCTCAGCTTTGAAGTTTATTTCGCGCTCGTGCACACCATCAACAGTTATTATTGTCTTACTTTGAGGCAACCAATAATCGACAGCGGTGTCAGAAGTTGAAGAGTGCAACCGCACTGATGACACGAAAACCGCGCTCTGGCATGCGCGTGCAAGTTTAGTGTGCTTGAATGCTCTCACCCGTGATCACGCGCAAATGTACGTAAGCACACCTGTACACACACACACACGTGCATGTGCATATGCGCCAAGCGGAGTACAAAGACCTTCAACCACGAAAACAAATCTAGGTACTCTGTACAGGAAGTCCCATAGCCGCCAGCCTGGTTTTTCCACGGAACATCGATTTCATTGTGTGCTACTCAACCCCCTTGCATGCTCCGCTGCTTACCACGGTCCCTCGTGACATCCGCGCCACACTGCAGGAACACAGCCACCCGTTGCGTAGGCTTCCTGTGCCTTAGTCCCCATGTCCTGGAGTTAGAAGCAAAAAAAAATAATAATCAGATGCCACCGAGGCTGCTAAAGCAGGTTTATGGTGCAGCTGTATGTGATGTCATTGTTGTACATCAATATGCCTTCCTTGTCAAGGCCACAACGAGATGAAGACTAAGAGTATGTGTTACCCGAGTGTGTGCTGTATGATGCTGTGCTGCTGCTGCAGAGTCGGTAAAAACGTCTTTACTGTTCGATCAAAGTTTGTCTGTCTAACCCTCTCCCCTCCACCCGACATGTAAACCTAATACCAATCATAGCATCATCATTGTTTAACATTCCAGAAAAAAATTACATCGAATTTTGACTGGAATTGAAAGACGGCTGTCCACCAGTAAAGATAGGTGGGGGAAAAAAAAAAAGGAAAAGTCCAAAGTCGTGATGTGGGAGGGGAAGAGCAGTCCGAGGGGAAGCCGAAAAACCAACAAGTCTGGAAAGGTACATAGTTCCGGTTGCGCCTGTTTACTGCCTATGTCCGCGATGAAAGCTCAGTCAATAGCATTTGCTGGAAAGGAAGGTTGGGGGGGACTGGTTATCTATAGCCGAGTCTCTGACAAAAGTTCTTTCAAGCGCGTGCCAGCTCAACACGAAAACTGTGTTAGAGTGCGTGTGAATGAAGGAGCGATGGAGAGAAGAGAAAGAGCAATACAAGAACGCACGCAAACTCTCCTTTCACAATGAAACAGACTATCGACTTTTGCGGAAACACCCTTCCTCACCTCCACAGAATTTAAATCATCGTTTGCTCATTCTCCTTACTTTTCTAACGTCTGGCTGTGCCTGTGCATGTCGTCAACAAGTGCAGACATGCGCACTGGCGCGGGGCAATGTTCGTTGCCTTAAAAGAACTGGTGGGTTGCATGGTCTCTGGTGGCATTACAGGAAAACAGAACAGTGAATGGTTTTAAGCCTTCAGACTTCTGTTACCTTTGGGGCCAGTTGCACAACACATTTATAATTCTAAACATTTTTATGCCTTATGTCTATTTAGATAATCAGTTTAATGGAAACAGCGCATAATCTTCAACTAAACTTGTTTTAAATAAGATAAAATTGTTTAAGCCAGATTTTTGTTCCACTCAGCACGATTTTATGAGCGTTTGTGCAACACATCTTTCTGGCAAAGGAGCTAGTTTGGGAAACGTTTCAAAATTTGCTTCTTTAGAACAGTTTTAAGTTTTAGAAATATGTTATGCAACTAGCCTCTTGGACCTGACGTAGTCAACGCTTCTGGTCGTGGAAGCGTTGGGGAAAAGCTTTGTCTCCAAAGACAGAATGAGCTTCAAAGAGAGCATTTCCCAAGCGTTTTCTGCTTACGTCAGAAGCACAACATTTGCCAAGCCTCGTTGCTCAAGAAGAATGAATTAACATGTAAATTGGAAGCATTTGCTGTAATTTCCGCTACGACTACTGTTAAACAAATATCTCCCCGTCTGGGCTTCTATCTCTTTACATGCATGGACACCTACATGAGTGCACGCGCACACACACACACACTGTGTTCTTGCGAATGAGCATGTGTGTTTGTGCTCAAGATGACTGTAAGCAACCTCCAGAGTGCCAGCTCAATGCCCTGCAATCAGGGTACATGTAAGCATCAGCAACACGGATTTAGACCCTGCAAAAGTTCCGAAACGGGTGTTAGGCCTGTCGAGATGCAGGTCGATAGCATAATAATTCACCCGGATCGAATTTCACACAGAATAACCAACCGGGTACGGCATGACACTGCCTCCATGGTCGGTTCCTGAAGCTGGTTAACACACTCGAGAAACCTTGACATTGGTGCTGCATGCGCTGCAGTCAACAAGCCGTGTAAAGCAATCTCCTGAAACTCGTTTTTTTCCAAAAAAGAATCATAAAATTAAACGAATCCATGCAAATTTTATTCCTGACACGCTAAGACCCGGATTGCAATAGTACTAAACAATATATGTGAGTGGAATGGGAGAAAAGGTCACGTGACCACACACACACATGATGTCAGTGCATGCAAACACCCACTTATATATATATATGTTCATAAGTGTGAGCGAGTGTTATTTGTGTACAGAAACAAAAGAAGGGCAAAGAATGGATGGAGATGGGGTTATTTACTAGGAGATGCACGAGCTGAGAGAGAGAGAGCGAAATGAACGAAAAAAGGCGTGGGCCGCTGATGCGTGACAAGCTGAACAGAGAAACATAATAAAGGGCAACTCCTATCTGGATCGTTCGTCCCGGCTGCCAGGAAATGGACAGCTTGAGCAGGAACCCTGAGTTGCCGCTGGACGTGCGACTCTTGGCAGGCTAAAGTACCCGGTGGAGTCGTGCGCCATGATGCATCGTTATAACGTCTGCACCGAGCGGCTCGCTGCAGCTAGAAATGAAGTGTGTAGCAATGTGCATGGCACGGTAGTATTTGTGGGGTAAAGGAGCGTGTGGTCATGTGCATGGCACGGTAGTATTTGTGGGGTAAAGGAGTGTGTGGTCATGTGCATGGCACGGTAGTATTCGTGGGGTAAAGGAGTGTGTGGTCATGTGCATGGCACGGTAGTATTCGTGGGGTAAAGGAGCATGTGGTCATGGACATGGCATAGTAACATTTTTTGGCTAGTGAATGGCAGCATTCCATTTGTAAAATATTATGATGCTCTGTCGATATCTTAAGTATCATAGAAGTTGTGCCTCCAAACGTGTGAATTAATAACTGATGACTGGTCACTCCTACGTTAGCCAGCTGGCGTAAAAGAAACTTGTTCAGCTGAAGTTTATAGATCGAGACAAAAGTCAATGGGAGGAAATAGCAGGTCCGGTGAACAGAGAGGCTGCTTGATCTGACCATTATCATTGCCAGCGACATGTGAAATATCTCGACATCCAATCTCTGACGAATCTGGCGCATACACCCGGCACAGGTGATTGACACGTGAAGTTTAAGAAAAGTAAGTCAATTGGTTTAATGAGGATGTTTCAAGAGAATCAATACTTGCCCTTGGATTTAACATGTTCCATTAAATGAATGGCTTATTTTTAATTATTTTCATTAGCAGGCTAATTTTTGTAAATTAAAAAGGAAAACATTTATCTTACTTCTGTGCTGCAGTACCACAATATTATGATTGTTCCAATGTTTTATCATACGTAGGAAAAATAGCATCTATATATATATAGACAGAGAGAGAAAATGAGTGATAACTGACTGAATATGACTGAAAAACTGCTTTCACAGCACAATGTGCTCAATCGTTATAGCTGGTAAGAAAGAAAGCCAATGCTGTTTTCGTAATATACCCTTGCATGAGAGAGAGAGAGAATGAGAGAAAGAGGGTGTGAGAGCAGAGAGAAAAATAGTATGGTATATTAGCAAATTATTAAATTGTCGGGTTATGATGGTAAGAAAGTAACCGCGTTCAGGAGATGGGATTAAGAGGATAAAAATAAAGCACTTACGTGTGAATAGATCACAGTTTATATGCATGTGACCCTTTTAAACTTGATCAGTAATATGTAGATGTCTGATAACGTATTAAAGCATACCTTGACTCTTTATACATTGGTGGCTATGAATCACAGAAATATACCATACTGAATAACCTTGCTTACATTCTAATTTCTTCGCCATTTTAGTTTCATCTCCCTTTTCCAAACCATCCCCACCCCACCAGAAGATGCTGAGAGATGACGTGCCCTTTATCCTTTGTCCCAGCAGCCAACGAGCAGCTTTCGTGTGGCGATGCATGGGAGCGCCTTTCATTTCCTCGCATTACTTTCCTTGTTGCAGCTCGGTCTCCGCGGATCTTCAATCAAGAGAAATAACCCGCCCGCCATTACAGGGCTGGACATTACGGGGTTCGACTTGCCCGCTGATTGACGTGAAACTTACATGCGCGAGCCAAAACACGTCACATCCGCCAAGCGGCGCATGCGCTTTTAACAAGATGCGCCGTCAACGCAAAGCTTTCATTAGCATGGCTGCGGTGTGTCTGCGTGACGGAACCGTCGAGAAAATCTATTACGTTCGACCAAAGCAAACTGTGTGCTGTTCGCTAGAAGTTATCTTTTGCTGCTCGGGCGCTGGGCTGCGCTAACTCACACGGAGCTACAAAATGACTGGGGTTGTTGTTTAATTGTTTGTTTTATCGTGTAGAACGAGCATTTCGCAGATTCTCATACTTTTGTGACGAGTTTTCAAACGGCGCGGTTTTTATTTTTTTAGATTTATCGGATCCCTTGCGCTGTTAAAGTCGGTTTGATGAGTTTCAAAGCTCTTTAGAGCGTGTATTAGTGGACTAAACTGATTGTAAAGGTGGCTTTGCATATCAAGAGAAGCTTGTATTTGCACAAAGAATATATATATATATATTCTCTTACTTCAAGGGTTTAAATAACAACAAGCCAACGAAGACTGTAAATTTCAAAAGCAAACACACAATCGTGTAGCTTGTTTATTCAACTGGATGTATTCTGTAGTGAAACTTAAAAAAATACTGCGTAGAGTCTAAGTTGAAGAGGGCTTAAACAAGCCACTTTGTTTAATTAACTGGCATTTCTCGACGGTTCCGGCTATCGACGGCGAAAAAGGAGACGGAGAAAAATTCTCTTTTGTATCCTAAGGGAAGTAGCCCTTGACCATTGATGAGAAATGGACGCGCGTGCCAAGACCGTTTACATGCCTAAAGATAGGTTGGGCTGTCTCTTTGACTGTTGGTGGAGGGTTTGCCTGGTCTCCGCCTTGAGGAACATCTGACTTTCGCATTGGCCGGATGACAGTAAGGAAAAGGCGCTAATCGTTAACTGGACGAATGGATGTATATGGACGTGTTTGTAAGCCTTGCACCCTTTGCCAGTCGGTGCGTCGGTGAAACTAGTAACGCTCCGTAGACCGTGGCGACATAACTCCCCCGGACCCCACCACCACCACATCACCACCACTTCGTTACCACGTGACGCAGGAGTTATTTCCAAACCGATCTCTTCAGTAGCACGCCAGCTGTCAATCAGGACTTGAACCTTCTGCTAAGCCAGACTTAGGCGAGAGAACGTTTCAGCTCGCTCGCAGTCTGTGAGGCTGTCGCCGCGGCACAGGGAGACAACGATGGATGGAGGGATGGTCTCGGATCCAAGCTGACCTAATTTGTTCATTAGAAATTGACATCGGAAATCGTTGACCGAGGCTGGGAAAGGGTTCAAAAACACGGATTGCGGTCGACAGCAGCAAGCAACGTATGCCATCAACCCATTTTCGTCCCAGTCTCACCAACCAATACCCGACTGCATAGTGTAACTTACCCTACTCCTACCTACCCCACCCCACTCTTTCAGTCATCACACAGTGTCTACAGTACTTTGAAGTGAGGACCAAAGGCGACGTTTTTTTCTCGGATGTCGTCGGTCATGGCTTCCGCTGGGAGACCAAACGTTGGCGAGCAGATAAATGGTTCGGTCGGGACCTCAGGTGCGGAAGTCTTTAAACTGTGTCGCGTGCTGGTGCCAATGTGGTCTGCGACAGGCGTGTGGCTGGCAGTTTAACGGCGCGGACTGAGCGGCGATGCCTGGGCGCCGAGGCAGAAACTGATAACAGTCAGCATCTCCTCACCTGGCATGGGGCTCAACTAATTGCCGGCGATGGCAACCGTGGTCGTCGTTAAAGGTGAGTACAGTATCAGTCCACACACACACACCTGTGACACGGTCAGCTGAAGTGTCTTTTAGCTGTGACACAAGGTGTTCCCTTCAACGCAACGCTTTTAACCCTTTTCCCTGCTCCCTGGTTTCACATGATGTTGAGAGCTGCATCAAGTGTTCTGAATAAAATGTCGGGGGAGGAGGTATGACAGGGGATATATATGTCTACCATGTTATATTTTGCTCAGTACATCACTGATATGTGTGTACTTTATTCGCTTAGGTCTCTTCATATCTTTGTATCCTCTTTCTCTTAACGTCTTCTACTTCTCGTTTTATTTCTTCGTTTCTTTCTTTGTTCTTTACCTCCCTTTTTCTCAATATCTGATGTTTCGATGAAATGCGTGTGTTCATGTGAGAGAGAGAGAGAGAAAGAGAGAGAGAGAGAGAGATAAAAAGAGAGAAACAAAGAATGAAAGGATGGAAAAACACTAAAATTTTTCAGAATTGTTTACATATTTATCTGTCTGTCAGTGCCTGACTTCGTGTATGCCCTTAAAATAAATCACTTCAAAATACTGAATATTTGTGTCGGGATGAATAATTTATCTACAAAGCAGTCCATTTCCTGTGTAAGCGAAATTTGTTTTCTGCTACCTGTACACGCAGCAGCTGGTCCATGCCTGTATTGGCAGAGGTAAATAAGTGAAGAAATAAGTATTGATCATGCTGTTATTGACGGCAAAAGGGGTTACGACTGAGAGAGATCTTGGGATTGCAATGTGCGGGTGAGGGCTGAGAATTTATGGGTGTGTGCGTGCGAGTATCTTTAAATACGGATTTTATATATATATATACTTACTGAATGTACAACAAGTAAAGTGATGAATACATGTGAAGTGGCGACAGACAAGAATATACCGAGATAGCGAGAAAGAGATGGAGTGAAGAGGGAGAAAACGATTGTTCTGGGTAATTTTTCTTCCATAAAGTATCACGGTAAAATTTATTTACGTATGTACATTTATAACGGTAACACTTATCCACGTAAATATCCGCTAAAACACAATATTTTTCCATGGTGATCAAAATAAAAGATTCCATCGTATTTCGTGACCATGAAATCAATAGAACTAAATCTTGCTAGGGAGGTGGTAACTCATGTGCAATCTTAAAGATAGATTACTATCGAAACCCACCACCAGTCTCCCTCATCATTAAAGACGATATATATATATAGCGTGCAGATGATACTTAATAATGTCAGTCTTCTCTAAGCTACACTGAATAAAACGGCATAATGGATAACCGACAAACAATGCAAAGCACTAATCGAGGTCTAAAATTTAGCTCTGCCCATATCTTTTAAAAGTGGCATCCCTTCAGCAAAAAAAAAAAAAAAATGTTCTGTCGCTTGGAGAATAGATTCCAGAGAACGCTCTGGTGCACCTCAAAGTAAGGGACAAGCAGACACGACAACTGTTGCTCACACACAAAACAAAACTGATCGATGCTACTCCAGTCCTCATATCAAATTACTCCACTTACTCCGCTTAATGTGAACCTATTCCTTAGAGAAGTAAGCTAAAGAATATAAGCCTTCGTTGTATATCGATCCTAGTTCCTTCTCCATTGAAAATAGTATACAAAATGTTCCAATGGGAAGTCCTCACTTGTACATTTTGTATAACATTTGTGTAAATTGGTGTTCAAAATAATATTCAGATGGGAATATCTTGTGTAAACTTGTACGCAACAGATATTTGTATGGGAGGCTTAGAATATGTGAGTATTTTATATTCAAAATATATATTTTTCACTTCAGTGTTGTGGACACCTGACCCACCAACCCGACCAACCAGACACCGAATACAGAAAGGCATTAACATGTTTCTTAAAACTCATTTACGATTTTTTTCTTATTTTAGCAGATCTCTGTGGTGTGTATGTGTTTGTCGTGGAGGGAAGGATTAGTGCATTCGCCAGTTCAAAGTTCATAAAGTACAAGTAGGTTTTAAAAAGCGCTGTAAGCCTGATTTTGGTTGGGAAACAGAGCTAAATAAGTTCTCTGATTATTATTTTTTCTCATTCGTCATAAGAAACCTATGAAACTGACCTGTGTTAGGTTATATTGGAAATTTAATGGTTTATGTGAAAGTGTTTACGGGTGTGGATTGTGTACAGTGAGGTTGTTACTGACACTGTATTGTAATGACGAATTGTGGTGTCTTGTGCCAAACCTCCGAAGTCTCCCCAAGTCTCACTAAACTGACAGGCGTACTGGCAACGTACTGACAAACAAGTTCCAACGTAGCCTAACGTGTTGACCAAAGTTGGAATGTACCGAACGCTCACCAAAAAAAGAAAACCATTAGTGCTTTGTGACCTTCACACCTTCACAACTTTACCAAACTCGACATTTGCTAGTTAAAAAGGTCATTTAAAAAATCTTTCTTTAAAATGCTCGAATGTAGCATAAGGCCAACTATCAAAAATTGAATTCCACAAGGGGAAACAGGAAAGTCGGTGCTGGGATCGTTTTATTCCAAAGTGGGAAATATTTTCTTCCTAACTAAAATGAATCTATGCAACTCTGTTTCTTTTAGAGTGAGCTCCGTCTTTCTTCAGATTTCAAATATTTGAAGTCAAACGGCTCTTACTTAATACCAGCACATGGCTCTGCAATCGGAAGCTGTCATCGTGCATTAGTGTCACGACCCTTTTGACTGCAAGAGATCTGTTAGTGGCATTCGACTGCCAGTTGTGTATATTTGCTGCACAAGATGTCGTTGGGTCTTGACGGCAACGTCCAGCCATCAGGGCAAGGTAACTGTTGTGGCGTGCATGCTGTGGTTGTTCTATGAAGCCAGACCTTGTTAGAGATGACAAGTAAATGTGCCAAACATCAACTTCCGCCATTTTTGATTTTTATTTTTTTTTTTTTGTTCTTTTTTGTTTTTGCCGGTGTTCATGGTATCCTTTGCAATAAGGACTAGCGTTCAGTTCAGGGTTAATCGGATGGCTAGATACTCGCTGTTTGAAGCCGACAATTAATGAAATTGCTGTCCAAGCAAAGGTTTTGTATGTGGTATCCGTTTACAGGGCTGGCTGCAAGTGACTCTAAACACATGTTTAGAACCTGAGATGCCATACGGAAAGTAGGGATAAAATAAAACAAGGTCAGTGATAAATGATTTGAGAAAGTAAACGTTTTCTCGAAGAAAAGCAAAAGCACCTATATTTCTCAGCTTGAGGTACGCACAATGTCGCGACAGAACCTGTTTTCTGTTCACTGCGCTAATCAGACCTTTATGTGGCAAATCTTGCCTGTTGAGAACCTGTCTTTCGTTTTTGTTCACCTTTCGGAAATCCCGTAGAAGAAATCTTTATCCCTCGCCATTTGCCGGTGTTTTGAGCAAAGCACAGCACGGAGTTTCTGACAGCATAAGTGTAAAATCAATGACCAAACATTTTTCTCTCGCTAAAGAGTATAGCTTACTAACTCGGTTACGGAGAGAGTGGCACACTTATCCAGTGAAGGTGAACTTTTTTCTCGATGTTCTGTCGTTACCTCATGTTCCTGTTCTTACAAATAACTGAAGTCTTTTCAAAGTGTGAAATGTCAAGTTAGGTGTTAAGCCAGGGATAAATGGATAAAATTGCTTCGTTTTTTTACATACTTATTTAGTTGGGTTTTCGAAACCGGTACTTACATAAAAGTATCCAATCGCCAAGGTCATATTGGAAAGTAGATTTATCAGAGAGAAGGGAGCGAGCTTGAGGTAGAGATGGCGTCTTGATGTTAGCTGTCACGTCTTATTGACTAACTGCACCAAGGGAACTAATGCATGTTTCATTAGTGCGATAAGTTCAGCACCATCGGCTTGATAAACCCTTGAAAACTCTGTTTCCTACCTCTTCCTTTCCACGACCTGAACAGACCGCCATTGCACTTTCTTTGTGTTTTCGATTTCGAAACCGGAAGTAGGGCTTCAGAGCTTTAAGTCCCAAGTGACCATGACCACTTCCTCCAAAGGGGCATAAGCTTGTGCTTTAGGCAGGACTAAAGGCGAACGCTCCTATGCAGAAGGAAAGGGGCAGCTAATCTATCCTGCAATTTCATTAAACAAATTGGTGGAGTGACTTGCTTGTTGAAGTGCACCCACTCACAGTGTGAGCTGATAATGATTATCTGTGTTTCTTTCCATCAAACGAGTGTATCAAATGTCTTTTCTTGAAAACATTTCAGAATTTAAAAAGAAACATGACATTTTGCGAACACTGTGACATAAAGATCATTGTACATATTTTTTCTACTTGATGTGCGGCTTAAAACTGAAGTTGCTTTCGGGAAGAAGTATTAGAAACATCACAGTAGAATAATATCACTTACACAATGGACTGAGCTTCAAGAAAGGCAAAAAATATAGTTTATCAAAAATCTATCGTAGCGTGGGCTTTTTAAAAAATTTTTGCTTTCCCAAGGTCATGCGTCTTTCAAAAACAAAACAAACAAAAAAGGATAGAGAAGAGAAAGAAAGGATGAGAGTGATAGCACACGTCAGAGAAAGGAAATACTTCTCTAGTCCTGTCATGCTTCTGATGTCATGAAAACTATACTTCAAGATGCCCAAGTGCATGCATTCGTTTTGTTTTACGACTAAATATATAGCATAGCAACTATGATCTATGATAATAGCTATGGCTTAGCTTGGAAGAGGGTTTTATGAAAGCGCTTTATACTTCTGAAGTAGTTTTGTTAGAATAAACGTCCTCATTGTAAAATATTCATTGAAGTGCTGGATGTCGATTCGCTACAACTCTTTTTTAGCCAAGATAAGGCACTCTAAAAATGTTCCGATTATAAAACAAAAAATTAAATGCACGACGGAAGTAGACTAAATAAATTGCAGAGAAATCGGCTGTGAATAATGCTTTCAATAGTTTAGACAAAAGCTTCCAAAAGCGTGGGTTGGGCAACAAGCAAACTCAGCCTTTAGATTTCCCTAACAGAGCTTTCATTTGTTTAGGGTTCTAGAAAAATCTATGTTCATGCGAAGAAATGTAGGAGAAAACTAATATTTATGAAAGGTTACAAAGTCTATCCGACTTTCCAGAAATAAAGTCAGTACAGTGGTACCTCGACATACGAGTGCCCTGACATACGAGTGTTTTGAGATACGAGCCGCCGAGCGAGCGATATTTTGCTTTGAGATAAGAGCAAGATTTGAGATACGAGGAATCGCACACTACACCGCTGCACACGACCCCAACATGCGGGGCGGATATTAGGGTCGTGTGCAGCGTCTAACAGTTTCTCCCACCTCAGACTAGACCTCAGTCTGTTCGCTTGTTTCACTCGTTTTCGAAGCATTTTTGATAAGTTGGGTTCGCGTTTTTTGCTTTTTGTACATTTACAAAACATTATCACATTTATTTTTGTAACCATGGGTCCGAAGAAGAAGATGATGTCTATTGAATTAAAGCGCGAAATCGTAGAAAAACATGAGCAAGGTGTGCGAGTAATTGACTTGGCGAGGATGTACGGGTGTAGCACATCAATGATATGTACTGTGCTTAAACAGGAGTTGATAAAGGGTACAACGCCAGCTAGGGGCGTTACAATAATTTCTAAGCCCCGGACTTCTCTCCATGAAAAGATGGAGAAACTATTGACTGTGTGAGTGACAGAGAAGCAGCTTCAAGGAGGAACCTTAACACAAAGCATCATGTGTGAGAAGGCACGAGCGATTTACGGTGATTTGCTGAAGCAGATCCCACACACTTCCACAAACAAAGAATTTAATATGTTTTTATAGAATATGTATTTGTTATTCATAAATAAATGTTTCTTCTTGTAAATACACTTTTTCTTATTCAAAAACACTTAACAAAAACAACTGAGGTGGTGTTTTGGGAGCTGGAACGGATTAATGGCATTTCAATGAATTTCAATGGGGAAAATTGTTTTGAGATACGAGCAATTTGACATACGAGCAAGGTTACGGAACGAATTAAACTCGTATGTCGAGGTACCACTGTACTTGCTGACTCTGTATGGAAAGAGGATGCGGTTTTATTTTCAACATCTTTTTTGCAAAAGATTAAGAGAGAAAACACCAAGCTAATCTCACTGAACCAAAGAATAATATTATTATTAAAAGCATTTCTGTAGCGCAGTGTCCTGCCAGCAGCAAGTTCAATGCTTAACATCATCTCTGTCAAACACACGCACACAGACACACACACACAGAGAGACTCCAAAGCAAAACTAGACATTCCCAGGAAAGGTGGGTCTTAAGAACAGGCTTGAAAGCTTCAAAGGAGGTATTTGTGACGATGGCAAAGCAGTCCAGACTCTGGAGCAACAAGAAGAAGAAGAGAAAAAAGCATCGGCAGAATTTATCCCAGCTGATAAAGTGGCTTTAAAGAAAAATTAACTTTTTCTGAAGAAATTCAAACTTCTTTTTCCTCTTGACTTTATGTCTTGGCTAGTGAGTTTGTTAACCAGCCAGACAGCTATGTCTACCCTTTTTTTCAGATTATCGATACTGCTTTTGTCGATTTTGTCAAGAGCAGCTGTTATAAATCACCAGCCGACTGCCTTTTACCCCTTTGTGTCTTAGACAAAAACTTGACTTTGTGTCGTTCCATGAAATGGCGTTCAATAAGTTACAGGTTTCATTCACCGTGGACGGAAGATATAATGGAATTTCAAATGGCATGCAGGCAGAAACGCACAGATCATATCATAGCTAAAGGAGAGGTCTATGGAATGGGGGAAATAATTTATAGAGAAGGAAGATAGAATGTTAAAATAAAAAAGGATGAATAAATAAGCGAATATTGTTCCGGATTTGTTCCTTTCAAAGCTTTCCTCACATAGGGGGGTCATTATACATATTGCACAATGTAAACATATAAAGGGGGGGTTGTATTGTGCACACTGCACAATTGTAAACAATATGGTGGGGGAGGGAGGTTATAATACTGATTCAGCAATTGTAAACAAACTACAGGTGCACCCTTGTTGCGAGAGTTCGGATCACCTGGCAGTGTGGACCCTAGTGACAGCCCTTGTCACTCGTACTGATGCACGGTGGTGCAGGGCGTGCGCGTGGCTGAAGATGAAAGCGCTGAAGCGTGACGAGCAGATGTTTGCGCAACTGCTCAAGTCGCGTGCACGCCCGACTAACTCTTGATAATTGGTGGTATCACTGTTCAGATGCTCATGCTCCTAGTTCTGTGTGTGTGTGTGTGTGGATGCTTATATGTGGCTTTTTTTGTCCTTTATTTTCTCTTCCTCTTTTCTCTCATTTCTATCCCTGCCTTTGTCTTTTTTGTCCCTTGTTATATCTCTATTATCTCTTTCTGTTTCCTTAAACTTTTTTTCCTCTCTGCTCCTGTCTCACTTCTCACTTCCTCCATCTTTATCTTCTATCTCTTATTTCATTTTTCTTTCCTCTTTTTCTCTTCTCTATCTCTTCTCTCTTCATTATTTTTTATCTTTGTCTTTCTCTCTCTCTGCTCGCTTATTCCTTTCTTTTCCTTCTCTTCTCTCTCTCTCTCCTCTTTCTCTATTATCCCTCATTATTTTCCTGCTCCCTCACTCCACCTCTATTTCGGCTTTCATCTTTATGGTTCGTTTCCCATTATGTCAGCTACTAACACTTTGTGTGCATACCTTTGCTTGCGATGGGCGGACACAAAACGATGCCCACTTAATTGTTTGCTATTCGTCGTTTGTCTTTCATTCTGTAAACAGCGGGACTTTTCGCGGTATTAACATCCCAATTATGGTCATAACGATGGTCACATTTTATTGCCAGTGTAATCCGCGATGCATGGCTCCACGAAATCGGAAGCATCTCCTATTTGCGAATAATGACTCCACAGCTATTTCGGATACAATCAAGCGCGATTTGTTGCTGGCATAGGTGAAACCATTCTTGCGTGTCTTTTTTCAGCCCTAATAGTTTTTTATGCAGCTATTATTCTGTCAAGACGTGTTTATATCTCTCTAATACTTTTTGTTTCAGAGTGATAACGACAACACAACCACTGGTATCAAACCTTTACAATCTAGTTCAGCCACTAAAAAAAAAAAGAAAAAAAAATTTGGTTTTCGGACTATCAGTAAAGAGATAAAAAAAAAATGAAATCAAATATTTGGGTAACCCTCGTTTTTCTCAATTTGTAAGCTCATAGTTTTGTTTTTAATTTTCTTCTTTATTTAACCTTTTCTCTTGCTCGTGTCTGTCCTCCTCTGTCTGCCTCGCTCTCTGCCACTCTATTTTCCCAAGCTATAATCAGGAGATCAGACACTGCAGAAAATGATCCACGTCTTTAGACGGCCTCGCTTTAACCATTATGCAGCGATATCCTAACGGCAACTGGAAACTACAGCACGTTAATTTGAGTGAACTACAGACCAGATAATGTTGAGCCGCGCGCCATTCCCCGAGCGACAGCAACCATCAGGAGGAGGTAACTAGTGTTTACGCTGACTGGATTACTTGAGCATAGGTATTAACCCAGCCAGCCATTGCAGTGCACATCCCCCGGATCCCTTCTCTCAGTGATGGACAGACTTTCACCTTCCTGAACAGGACGCCGTTAATGTTAAGGTCATGTGGCCTTCTCTCTTTCTCTCTGTCCCTCTATCACACCCTCCTTGTAGGGTGCTGGGATACTGTTTAAGATAATTAACTGGGTCTATGGATCACCGGGTGTGTGGGTCGAGGTATGGGCCTATGAGCATGTGGATGGGTAAATCTGGAAAGAATAACTCTCGCAAATTTCCCTTGCCATGATCATGTAATTCCATTCCTTAACTCTTTTTCTTCTTCTATAGTCATACAAAGGGTACAGTAAGGAACTGGGAAATAAACTGGATCTGTGGAATGAATGGATGGGTGGGTGTCAGTATGGGTATATGGGATTTGTGTGGGGGGACACATTTGTAGATAATGATTTTGCAAGTTTCTTGCCTTTGATATTATACACCTTCATAAATGTGGTAGAAGGAGTTTGTAATAGAAAGAAGACGGTTGAACTTACTGACCTTTGTGAGCATAAAACGCAAATATTATCTGACTTAAGTCTCTTTCAGAATTTACACAGAAAATTTGCTTTCCTTTTTTGTGATGCGTTCGTCTTCTTGAACTAACGGCCATAAAGATTTCAACTAATAATTGACTATGACATACCAATGATACAGCCACAATAACTTATTGTATCAAGTTTCGTTATGGCCTTCTCTGCCTGCTCGTTTGCGCGGAAGTTGTCGAGGTGTGATAACAAAATGACGAGGACTGCTTGTTTAAACAAAACCCCACACACACGGCAATAAATTCTAAACATTTATACAAAACTGTCTGTCTGTTCTGTGCATTTTACAATCAAAAACAGAAATTGGAGAGTGGTTTGCTTACATATCGACCATCTCCGCCATTTGTCATTCAAATTTTTCATCTGACAGAGATATTTTTTATAGCTAACACTCCGTGTTTCCTATCAAAAATGTCCTTAAAAACTGCTACTGAAATGGAGTACGTGGCCCAACAACATGGCGTCAGGGGCTTTAAAGAATCAAGAGGCGCCCTCTGGATGATGATGAGAGTGATAGCCACCGTCTGTAACAACATTCTGTGGCGAAGAACAAAATCCTAACACAAATAACTCGACTCGTGTGTGCAAGTCACGATATGTGGTTGTGCAGGTTTCAGGACCACCACTGATGTTATCCGATGAAAGCATCGTACGTTGTCTTCGGAAGACTGGGTAGATGAGAAGCCAGCAGCACAAACGGGACAGGCGAGCAGTCAGCGGTCTCTCGCATGCTGCAGCATAATGTCGCTGTGATGGAATAACAAAGAACATCACACTCTCATGAAATACTCTTATTGTCTCACGTCCTTTTGATTACTCTATAGATGAAGTAAGATGCTATGCACACACCTACGCATACAGACATTTATACATAAACAGCCTGATCACATATACCTATGTATATTTACATGGATACATAATACATGCATTAAAGCACACACGTCCTTTGCATTAATCCAGCATACAAACTGCCAGAAGGACGATCCAGACGGATTGAAGGAGGAAGAGAGTGGATGGATCTAGTATTTTGCGTATGTTTACAAGCGAGAAAAGAAAATAGTTTTAATTAGTACTAACACTGACGTCCTTCCTCCACATGTGTGTGTGTGTGTTTGTGTGCGCGCGTGTGTTGTGCCTTGCTAGTAACATCAGGGCCGTAATGTGTTACTAACAACAGGATCGCAGCAATGAAAACGCAAATGCTTTTGGCAAAAAAACCTTCAATCAAATTTCGTGCATATTTTTACCCTAAATGATATAAAAATCTCCAGAAGGTCAGTCAAAGAAATGGACATTAAGCAACAAGCTTGATACTCCTAACATATAAATAAAATGTAATAACATTCTTAATTCTTTACTGGAAATCGAATATCCTTTCTTGTAACCAAAATTGGCAGTTAATCTTTCTGGTTGTCAGCCGCCAGCAGACCGCTGAACTACTAATATTTTATAAACATCTTAGTTGGCAGCTTGGCTTTAGCGTCCACCCTTGCACGTCTGTGTCCGACTTATGATCAGTAATAATCACAAAATATTCTTTTTCTTCTCTTCCTTGCTTCCCTGTTTGTCTACCTCATAACCCCCGTCCTTACTCAGCCCATTTTATCACCCACGTCATCTACTTGCAGTCCCTAGCACCCAACACCCGACACCATGTCAATAACTTCCTTCCCGGACTCTTTAATTCTGCTTTGATTTGCTTCGTTTCTGCCTTGTGCGGCATGGAAGCCGTGGTTTTACCCTGGAAGGATTGTCACGTGATTTTTTGCATGCGGTGGAGCAGCTACCCGAAATGCCGTGACAGCAGTGGCAGACGTCGGCTTTGGAAACACGTCCAGGAAATTCTTTATTCATAGAATATATTCTTCTCTGTCGCTTACGGGCTGCAAAAATCTGGACGCCTGCTGGCGGAGTCGCCTGATTAACTTGCAGATGCCGACGTCGTCGTTTGCGCATGAGACAATTAATATGAAGGAACATCTAAAAATAAAGCAACATGGCAAGACTAACTACTGGAAAATCGCCATATTTGAAGGCTCCTCTCCCGCAAGACATTCTTTGCCGATATTAGAATGTTAGGTACATTGCACCGATATTAGAATACTGCTTTCTCGGCTGATAAGGTGTTTATTGCGTAAGCTTCACACTTTTAAAATTCTCTCGACGATAGCAAAATCTGTTATGTCAGCTGAAGAAGGTTTATATTGACTTTAATTATCTTGGCGTTACCCAGGTAGTTACTTAATAGTATTATTGGCAATATTATCATAGTTTGCATAGAAAATCTCTTGTTTTTTTTTGACCAATTAGAATTGTTGAAGTCTCATATAAAATTTAAAAAAAAAACACAATTAATAGCTTTATTCGTGTAAGAATTTATTTTTTGTTTAATTTATTTTGTTAGGTATTTAAAACCTTGACTTAACAGAGCAGTCGTGAAATTTTAGGATACTCAAGAAATATATACGTTTATATAGAACGAATAGTTGTACAATGGATGTGATCACAACTCACACAATTTTAAGAATAAAATTACATTGCCATTTGTCTCATGATAGTTCAATTCTAAGCATGGTAGAAAACCATAGTGTTAACTATTCGCCTTGTTTTAAACCATTCGGGCGATGGAAAAAAGTCTAAGAGATTCGCTTTCAAGCTTATCCTAGCTTTCACGATTTTATAAAGCAAGTCGCATAGGCCTAGAGGTTTATGCCTAGAAATTTTTCTGACTTTGATCTAACTTTCTTACTTGTCGAAGAAATCTTTCACCTGCCCCGGAATCGTCCATGCCACTTGTGTGTAAAAACGGAAGATAATGCCCTATGAATATGATTTAGAGTGAACGAAAGAGAATTGCATTCTAGTGTGTGCTGTTTGTATGCATGGGAGGAATGTTATTTGTGTATTTCCCATGTTGGCGTTTTTCTCCCGCCTGGTAAATCCACACAAATTTTGGTGTATGTTTCAAAATGTATTTTGCTGTAAATGGGTGTCGAATACGGGTAGAGGTGAATAATGTATGTTGCATTTTCTGAAGTCTTTGGTCTAGAATGTAATACACTATGACCTGGACAGTCCAAGACAGTCTTGGTGGTTTGTCGAATTATTGCCCGGTTGTCACCAACGTGTGTGAGGTGAACATAACATTCACAAATTTGCACGTCAAACCTCAACCATTTAAGAGCAAACACAGAGCTATCCTTACTCTAATTATTCACCAAGACAACAAATTGTTTCATAGATATTCTGAGTTTAGGTGGGGAAAGGTGCAGTGCGCAGCCACAGAATCTGGAGTCTGAAGGGCAGATTTGTCACAAACAGGAAAAATAAATACCGCAGCGTACAAATTGATGTGGTAAGAGCTTTTGTTCCGAATGGAAACAGGAGGATCTAGAATGAGAGTGCACCTCATGAACCCGCCGCCCTGCTGGAAAAAGAGCGTACTTAACTAGTACTTAGCGTGGGGCTTGAACCTTTGCCGTCAGGATTGAACCTGTCGTGCACCGAATATCCGCTTGTGCGCACCACAGCCTCCCGACAATCCTTTCCAGCCAACACCTTGCGCATTCCATAAAAATATGCATCAATATTCTATAAAACTGTTTGTCATTTCGCAAATAAAAAAAAACAACAACATTGCGACAAAGGAAGATAGAGATGAAAACTATCAACACAGTTGGTGTCTGTGTGATGGTGTGGCGATGTAGGGCTATATTATACAGCATTATGTCGTGTTAAATCTATGTCGAGCCCTTGATGGCAGGATAATAGCGAAGAACGCACTGAAACGAGAAAAGGAAGGGGAAAAGAAAACCAAATAAGTATAAGGGCATGTACATGTATGTCAAAATATGTCAGCGTTCAAGACAAACGTAGTTCCGTGACTTCAGAGGGGCGCGCGGTGTTTAAACTCTGACCTAACTCGCGAACACTTTATGGTGAGGCTGGTACCCCTGACCTCTCCCTCGTTGCCTTATCCTTATCCTCTCCATCCCTCTACGGTGGGAGCTCTACCCACAAGGTAATTATTATCTAAGTGGTAGTGTTGTACTTCTGCAAATAGCACATCTTATAATGTGTACTTATAGATAATGGGTTATAATACTGTAATACTGTATTCTATATATCATATACTGCATTTGTATGGGAAATCTTGAATAGTGTACTTACATATAATCATGTATGTACTTATAACCTCAGTTTGCTTCATGTAAATGTGAATCATTTCAGTGACTATGTTTGACAATATTGCCCCATGCTGAGCCTGTAATTACTCCGTAATTAGAAACACTTAGCAACATAAGAGGCAAACTCATGAAGTAAACCGTGACGCCTTTAGGGCTTTTTTTTTCTCCTCATTCATAAACAACAAGCAAGCAAACAAACGCCTTCAAAAAATACATTCAGATCGAATTCTAGACGATAGAATCCTAGCAGAGCTAAAAGAAGAAAATACAGTTATTTCATATTCATTTCCATGCCAAGTTTTGAGATAGCAGTGATTGCATGACGAAAGATTGGACTAAACTGCGTTATCCATTTTTTTTCTATTGTGTTCTTTTCCCTTATTTTTGTAATTTTTCGAACCTTTCTATATTTTCCACACCTTCCTCCAACAATACATTGCTTCAAATATAAGCATGGAGATGCTACTACCTTTAAACGTACTGACTCTTTGTTTCTTGTTTCTCCTCTGCTCCACCTTCTGCACTTCTTCCCATGCTGCATTGTGTCTAAGATAAGCACAGAGATGCTGCTACCCTTCGACTGAGGTATAAATCAGGGAGGTCTCTCGCGCCGAGCCGGATCACGTTTTGACCCCGAGCCTTGTGGGACCTTGCCTGGCGTCCGAAGACTTCTCCTTGCCACTCGGTGTCGATGCCCATGAATTTTCATAGATTTTTGTCTCGGCAGCGGTGCTTCTTCCCTGACCAAATCGGTCATTGATTTCAGCAATGCATTATTATCAGCATTATCTGCAAGTCGGACAGGGGACATCCAGCCTTGCTGCTACGCGGTCAGTGTGCCCTAACTCAAGACTTTAGAGCGATAATATTTTAGAATGATTTATCTTTTTTTTTTTTATTTATTTATATTCTTCGCGGATTTGTTTCAAGAAAGGATTTGACTGATGACTTCATGCCTCTGAAGTATTCTAGGCTAGTGGTGCGCATCTCATTACAACTGATGCCACGGGAATCTACATAAATCTAAAAAAATAATCGTGATCAAATCGAAAAAAACCCAATTCTTTCAATTTAATAAGGTATTTAGTAAAGTGACTATTAAAATGATACAAATGTGGCAATGGTGTGACAGCAGCCGCCGCAACACGCTGAGTTTGCAGTTTTGGGATGGAGGCCAGCAGCTTCCATGTCCTAAAGGACGGGTTTGGTTTTATAGAGGCGGAGTCAACAACTGTATCTTCAATCGAGCCTGACATTTTCGCTCAGAGCATATCATCTCAAGCCAGGTGTCAGCGTGTGCTGGTATCTTTTGGGAAAAAAAAATATCACTGTGTCTATTATACTTGTGCTCATTTCACGCCTGCTAGTCAGTGCTCCTTTCCCTCCTTCCTCATTTAAGAAAAGCCAGTTGCACTGAGACAACCCACGTGAAAACAATATGTCATCTGCTGCCGAGACAGAACTTCTCGGTTTCAGAAGTATTGATTCCATTCAGTTGATGCTTGGCTTACTTATTAACCACCTACACCTGGTTCAAGAAAATGTATGACAATGACAAATGACAATAATTTTATTACCTCTGTAGAGAAAAATGTCTGGGTATTTCTTTTATCTTCTTCGGCATTTTTTTTACATACACATAATTAAACCTTACAATTTTCACATTACACGAAATATCTACAGACACGAAGTAGTCTTAAAATTAGTCACAATGATCGTTGTTCGGTATACTTGATTTTAAATGTGAAAAAGCATCACATTTTTTTTTTGTGAATACCGACGCCCAGATTTTGAAACTTAAGACTAAGAGCATCCGAATCATTCATCATCATATTTGTTTGCTACCTGGCCTAAAAAAAATCCTAAAATGATTGATCGTGTGTTTATTCATGCAATGTGTCTGCGTGTCTTGTGAAGTGTCCTCGAGAACAAATAATGAGAGTATTACATGAGATAGAACACTCTAGCGAGACGCTGATCACACTAAAGTATACGGGAACATCGCGATGTAGAATGCTACAGAACACACTAAAAAAAAAAAAATAAATAAACAAAATCTCACCACTGCACTTAAAGCAAGTACTCAGGGATCTGTTGGCTGCTGCAGCAGCTGTGGGGATGCTCAACAGCATTTCACAATCACAACCAGAAGCTGGCATGCTTGATTATACTGCAGGTCTGGCGTGCACGGTGATTGTGAAAGCTTATGCAGGATAGAGAGAAAGACAACAAGAAAACAGTGATATGAAACGCTCACAAATTACTCTTTTATGTAGATAGAGATAGAGGGTAGAGTAGAACTGGACATATCGTATTCTTGTGTACACATCTGACACACTTTCATTCCTTTGTTTATAATCTGAATTAGACGTGGAAGGCTGAACAACTGTTGTAGAACAGGGAAGTGCTTCTACTTGAGGGGAGTTTTCTTAAGGTGAGAAAAGAGTTAACGAAGGTAAGGAATCTCGAGTGTCCATAGGGAAACACTTCATGGGCCGAGGTCCACATCGACAAGTGTGTGTACCTTCAGCAGCTACCAGACTTAGCTGCCATGTAGACCTTAGCACAGAGTTCTTGACCAGAGCTATCTGAACAGTCCTGGTCAGCTCCAACTGTTTGTGAGGGACGGGGAGGACTTGGAGAGACGCAGCTTCTGACAGTGGTCTGTCTCGACGAGAAGTAAACAAACCTTGCAAGACTTTTTCAGTGCCCCCCTTCCATTATCTTTGTCAGTACGCTTTTTTTCCCACCACTTCAACCTCTCTTTAAGGTACCCAAGAAACGGTCATAGACATAGTTCTGAACCGGGTCACATGGCCAAAGTAAATAAACTTGTGCCGTTAGCTTTTGTTAGAGGAAGTTCTTGGTGGTCCCACCAGGGAGGTGACATTGATTCTTACTAGGTTTGTATTATGTTCCAAGTTTTAAAAAATTGGAACAGTTTCGTCATTCTTAATCTTGCTGTCACTCCTTCGTTGTAACTTTGACCAAAGGGTCTGTGAGCTTGGTCGAAAAGAAAAACAAATGCAGTAACATTCACATGTATAAAGGTTCACGTCTAAGCTTCCTACACGCTAAGCAAAGTTTTTGGATGAATTCACCGGTAAATATTTGTGCTCTGGCAGTTGCATGACAAGCACCTCACGCTACTTAGCTGTCACGAGCGGGTGGGTCAAGTCGCACCAGGGAGTCTGGAGCGCTGAGCTGAACCATGCTGGGCATCAAGACAAGGGCACGAAACTCGGTGCGCGTGGTCAAGCCACACTCGGAAACAGCAGTTGCTGCAGTCGTGCTGCAGACCAGTGGGTGCTGCAGGAGATGCTTTACGCTGAGGACAGGCAGATCGAAACTGGTCTGGCAGGAGAGCTTGAGAATGGAGTAGTCTCCCCTGTAGTTAGCACGGCGTGCACGAAACCCGCAAAGTGTTAAAGCGTCTTCGCAACACGCACACATTAAATGGCAAAGCTTGCAGGTGGATTTTTTTTAATGTTTGCAAAATGTATTCTTTATTTTTATTGCTTGATTTTTTTTTGATTTGAAGTTTTTGTTGACTGCTGTGGATACAATAGAAGAGTAAGAAAGAGCTGGTAAAGACAGTTTTTACACACACGTGCGCACACACACATACACGAACGCACTTACATAGAAATATATTAAAATATATTTAAGTCTGTACCCCTACCAACCACACACACACACGAACGCACGCACGTACGCTTTTATTTATATTTAACATATATTTAAGTCTGCACCCACTCCCTCCAACACACAGGCTCCCAGAGACAAGTAAGGAGGAAGGGGGTGGCAGGGATGTTTAGAAGGCATTTGCTGCTCTCCCTTCAGATCTTGCGGTGGAGATCTTGAGGTGATGCAAGCGGTCCTTTCGGGTGTTGACACAGTCGGCATCTGCCCTTGCACTGTTGACGCTGAAAATTGGCTGCATTGATCTCCCCTGTTTGAAGTTGTCTCCCTTACGAGCTGACACCGTTTTACTTCCGTCAAACGTCGTCAGGCTCTTTCTTTTCATACATTATATAATTTCAGCTGTTCTTCTAATTTTACTTTTTCGCTCTGTGAGCAGCTCCCAAGATGCATTCCCTTTGAAGTTATGCGCCTTTGACAAAAACTGAAAATATTTTCCAATTATTCAGGCAGTGTGTAGAGTAATCTTCATATACTCTCCAAAAATAAATTTCAAAACACGGAAGTGGCTGAAGATTAGAAATGTCAGTCACAGAAATGGTCAGTCTCTATTTGTACTAAAAAATAATTGATGAAATACAGTTACTTTACAAATTAACGTTAAGAAATTAGCTCACATGTCTGTTGCTAAATAAATTCCTCAAAATTGAAAATTGTGCTCTCGGGAGTGACGTCAGCATGTTTAATCAATCAATCTTTTTAAATGGTTTATTTATTTTTTTTTTTTTGAAGTTTATTTTTATTTAGTTAGCTACAACTGTCAATTTCATCAGTCCAAGAAAACTGTCGATACACACGTACTGAAAAAGGAGAAAAAACATTTATTTTTACATGAATATCAACCACAAGAAACAGAATGCTAACTCGGCAGATATCTTTTGCCTCTTCGCTGGAAAAGAAATCATAGAAAGTAAGAGAAATAAAACACAAAAGTAGCAAAAATGTTGGCATTATTTCAATGTCATGAGCTCAAACAGTATTAAGAAGGTAGAGACAGCAAAAAAGAAAAACCTAGACATAAGACAATGGGTCCGTTAAATACAACCAGAATTGACTTACTCCGAGACATTCGAATCATAAATTTGGACTATTCTATCCTGATGTGGATATTTTTCGTGGATTTGCCGTCTTTAGGTAAGGTGGATCCCAAGTATTAAAAGTTGCTTACCTCTTCTAGCCGTCCCGCTTTCATGTAGATCTCTTCTTTGTCGATGTCAATGACCATGACAACTCTTATCGGTGCTGGTCTCCGTTCCATATGAGTTCGAGTTGTCTGCCCCAATAAATAATGGAAAGAGAAGGAGGAGGGAACTCAAGATGACAGTAAGAACAGGTTAGATCCCTTGTATACAGGCTTAACCCTCGATCAATCCTTCTCTAGCACAAACACTCCAGTCGAAAACAGGAAATATGGGACCGGTGTTGGTGAAAGGTGAAAGTGCAGGCCAAGTCTTCTCTAATACGCGAATGTGTGCTTGCGGAGGAACTGTCTGCATCTATTCCAATGCGGTTTATCTGGACCTCCTCTCCTCCCGTCCTTCAAATCTTATTAGAGGAGAGGTGGGCGGATTTCTCCAGGTTGTTAGCTTCGATCTTCGAGCCCTTCTAGGTGTGCGTGTCTAAGAGCAGAGCACTTGGGTTACAACCTGCATCCCTAACTAACGCCCCAGACTCTTAGGTGACTCAACATTTACATTTCACCCACTACTTCTGAAGGTAAAACGATTGTTTTCAAGTTGGATAATAAGTTCCTTCACAATCTAAAAATCTTTAATTAATGAGGTTATCGAGAAAGCTTGTCTGTTTTCAAATGTTTGTAAGCTCTTGAGTTCACACATACTTTAAAAGCATAGATACTATTATAATGAATGACATTACAATCGAAAATATAGGGGAAATGCTCTTAAATAGCAAATAAGAAAATACAGTAACTAGGAAAAGAATTTCTAAAATGGGAAAGCTTCAGTCAATAAACCTTGTTTACGAGTCGAGCAATATTTTGCTGCCTTGTTGGTAGATGTTTATTCTCTACCTGCATGCTTGTGGGCGCAAAAGCATAACAAAGTTATTTTATGTTCTTAAGTATGCAAGTGTCTATTGCTCAGTCTCGGGAGAAAGGGGTCTGGCATAAAAGTAGATACATAATTAAGTAAATGCAGCTACAATCGTCTGGCGCCTTCATACGGGTATCCCAGAGAGACTATCACGGGCACTAACCAAGAGTTAACAGCGACTGCACTGCTGGATCTCACTGGGACAAGATGTCGCGAGGTCTAGTTGTGGGGCGGCTCACCACCTGCTACGCTTAATCGTTTCTGACAATGGAGACCTCGGCACACAGGGCGACGTCTGTCGGCTATTGGACCACCACTCGGTGTTGTCGCTGGGCAAGGGTTTCAGGAAGAGATGGACTGTGAAATAAACGATTCTAGAACATTCTTTGCATCCAACCTATGGTTCGACGCGTGCTATCTATATGTGGATGTTAATTATTATGTCCATCGAAAAAGAAAATGTGTTTAAGTGTTCCCCGTCTGTGCCTGGTATGGAGCTAGTCTCTGGCAGACATGTTAGTTTACGGTAGATAAGGTAGACTTCTTGCAAAGGCAACAATAGAGAAGCAACTTTAAGAGAGAATTTTTTTATGACTTAACTGTATTTTTATAATTAATTTACAACAAAACTGTGAAATGTAACTGAAAATGTTTTTAAAAACGTGTATAGAAGTACATTATGCATGGTTTGATAGTCTCATAAGTCAATTTTTATAGCGATTAAACTGCAAAGGACTCTGTATGTTTTCATTTACTGTGGTTTCGATTATATCACTAGACGTCTGGTGTTGTAGTCTACTTTTCTACTATATGTGTGTGCTAAAGAATGTTATGAATGTTGCATGTCACAATCTGTTTTTGACTTTTGTTTCATTTTACAGGATTAATTGTAGCATAGTTTTGTGGTTGCTAGGCGAGTTATATAAAAAGAAAGTAAGCTGATCACAGGGCTTGAAGTGTATCTCGTTCGACTGCTTTGTCTATCAACACCTTCCGACAAAGGTTGCTAAAGGGAGAGTTATAGAATATTCTTCAGATGTCATTTCAACTTTTCTTTCTTTCCTTCTTTCTTTCTTTCTTTCTTTCAACTTCATTCTCCATTCTTTCTTTCTGTCTTTCTGCCTTTCTTTTCAATGGCCCTCTTCTCTCTTTCTTTTTATCTTTGCTTGGTGTCCGTGCACTCACCAGCTGACAGAATGCTGAATCTGCACGCTGCTGGGTAAAGTAACACCTCTCGAGTCCCAGGGTGCTTGCCGTATCTACTTTTTCTGAGACAATACCGCGAACGAAAGAGGCGATTATGAAAGTCTTCAGTCAAGTGGTCGATAAGCGTCATTCATCGTCTGAGAGCGGGTAGGGACACGAGCGACACAAAAAACATCTCTCGTCTGCGAGCCCTAGGCAGAGTTTGCTGTTCGACCTGCACGTGAGGTTACGTTCTACGTCTAAGCGACTTGCTGCTTCCATGGAAACGAGATGTTCCTGTTATATCAGATTTATGCTTTGATGTGATGGCTGACGTGCTTGGTTCAAAACCGTGTAACGTTCATGCGGAGGTTGTGTAACTGAGCCTTCTACAGTACATTTCATAGGAAATTCTACTTAAAATATTACTTCATATTTTTTTTCAAATTTTTTAACATAATTGTTTCTTTGCCTCCTTTTAACTAGCTTAATTTTAGATCACTATACGGAATTGCCTACTTAACACAAATCTCACCACTTGCTACTTTGTTGTCTACATATTTAGTCAATGATATTCTGCTATCTGGCGTTTTCCCTGATTTGTTTAATGCTACCTTTATGATAAAAATTTCCATTTTTTAAAATACAGTTGACACATTTAATGTGGTCTACATTACTGTCTACGCAGATGTAGCCAACAGTTACCGCCCTTTCTCTTAAGTCATTTCTTCTGAAAATACTTAAACAAGCAGTTTTGAAAGAGAATTTTTCTTACTTGTCCATGACCTAATGCCCCATTAGATTATTGACTTCTTCTCAGTCTTCTGCGTCCAGGGTAATGTCTATGGGCACTAGTGTTGGCGCATTTACCTCCAAAATACCCATGTCTCAGTCTTCATTTCGCTCTGGAGGCCAAACGTCTGGCATTTTCTGTCCTGCTGTTCTACTCACTGAGGAGAAGACGATTCGGAGGTCTTGATTCCTCGCGGCATGGGGACGGAGTGCAGTGCCAAGTGCCCTACGCCTCCCGTCGTTGCGTGGACTGTGTGACATCTTCGTCCCGAAAGTAGTGGCAGATACCCGTCTATGCCAGGAGATGTTTTATGCACGCAAAGTGCTCTTCCCTTTGACGGGTCTAGCACCTGCTTCTCGCAAGAGTCTTTCATTCAGGGTTGAGTTCGGTTTTCATGGCGTTATTGTTCAAAACATGCGCAGACTTTTAAAGCATCGTTTGGGCGAGACGCAAGCTGTAACTGTGCGTATGTGCGCGCGTGCGGGGGTGTGTATGTTTGTATGTGTTTAGTTGAGCGTGGTTTCTTAAGTTAGTACGTGTGTGCACTATCCACGCGCATTTGTGGATAAATGCAGGCATGAATGCACTGATGCGTGTCATATCCATGTTTGTCATCCTGACATTTTACGAGTTCGTGAAAATGGTTTTTCTTCCTCTTGTTTCACTGCTAAAATCGCTATAGATCAGCATGGCAGGAATATGGGGAGGCTGTTCGTAAACATAAAATGTTGGCATATGTCACCCACCCAGTTGAACTTCTTAACCACGGAGATGTCCAGCATCGTTGGTGTAACCAGAGCAGACATCTCTGTTGTTGCCCTCGTTATCACTGTTTGCATGCGTCCGCATGGCTGGTGAGTATAGCGGGTGCAGTCTAGTCAAGCGATGTCAATAGAACTGCTCTCTGGCGGATAGCTAGCCCTGTAAGCCTGGCCTGAGCCGGATAAGGACACGCTGCGATGGGGCTAGAGATGGAAATGCTTTGCGGTCTGTCTGACAGGCAGCCGAGGCCTGGGGTCCCGGATCGATCGTCAGGCGGCACTTCGATCCCCACCTTGCGGTCAGGTCAGTCTAAAGTGACCCTGCGGAGCAAAGGTCACCTACCCAGGCAGCGAGTGCATCTTCAAAGAACTTAACGCGTCATTGCACGTGATGAAGTTACTGACCGTGGGCGGGACGACAGTTGATACGCTTCATTTGATTATTTTTTTTTCCCCGAAATAGTAGACGTTTATGAACAGTTTCACGAAGGATTACCCTTAATTTGAAACGGTTCCAAACTCTAATTTAACGAGACGCTTGTAGTGATACTTTTTCTCGCTAAATAATGTCCGTGGACGGTGAGGATAAGATAAAGAAAAAATTATGATGATGACGACTACGACGACACAAATTCGCATAGCAATTGTTATTAAAAAACTGGATAATGCAGCTTGGCTTCCTCATACACATCATGTAACTCGATTAAGCTGGACAGTAGAGGCATTAGAAGACTAGCAAACACTTCTAAAACTAGTTCTACACCCAAGGCGTGACTTTGCCGTGGATTCAGCTGTCTTGCAAACTTCGTATTAAGTTACATTGATAAAAACGGGACATGAAAAAAGAACAGAAAGAAAACAAGAAAAGTTAAGGTCTGCCTCTTTCATTCTTTCTTTCTCTCTCTGTGTCACACACACAGCATGGCGTTCAGTAAGTCAGGGGCCTGAAATGTTTCTCTCAGAACTGGACTGGCACTGATAACACTGTATTGACTGGATTATTTCCCTTATACTGCTATGCTGTAGTATCATTTCAGTGGTCTGTATTCTGAACTTCCACATAGTTCACTTTTATATAAAATGTTTGAGAATACTGGTTTGTAATGGTCGTATGTTTTTCTTCATCTGCGATAATCGATGTATTGTGGCGTCTACAGCCGTGTATGTCTCATGTCGCAGTTCCTTTATTTTGAAGATTTGGAAGTTGTCATCCTCCCCTTTCTTTTAACCCTCCTTCTTGTCTCTAACACAGAACTAAAACTAGATGTGTGTGATTTTTTTCCTGGTTTCCTCGGAGGAGTGGTGTGTGTTTGTGTGAGTTGGGGTGGGGTGGGCAGCATCCTTTTATTACCTCACCTGACAGCAGAGTTCAATAGAAACTAACTGGCTAAACCAGCATCAGACACTTTAGTGTGATATTACACTCCTGCTTTGGAGCAAGTCAGGGGATTCTCTACTTAATTCACTGTGGTTCACACTTAAGGATCCACGAAAAACATTCATGAAAACATTGAAGACACAAATGTACAGACTTGAAAGCATAGATGAAAAATGGGGAAAATAATTATTTTTTGATATAATACATGGAGTGAAGATTACCAAGGCAGGAAAAGTATTCCATCCCAGAATTTACATGTGTGTTCCTATACATTTTTATGTGTATGTCTGTGTGCACAGAAGCTTGAATGAAATCTTCTAAATTAAAATACGTGACGAGAATCCTAAATTAAAGATTTCTTAAAGCTTAATCAGTTCTTCTTGTTCTTTTAGCCATTGATGACCTATGTAAATTGTTTGCCCACTGTTCCTCTCCTCTGTAACTAGACATTTAGCGAGTGTTGCCGGGAGATGTTTGAGGCTGTGCTAAGCTGCCATTGATCCATCTCTGACTTAGAAACAATGCAAACAAGGTCACGTAAATTCTCGTATTGACTGCTGCATTCAAGTGGTTTTACCGAGACAACAGATTTGTTTTTTCTGCTTCTTAGTGCATTCATTATTTCTCATTACGTATCGAACGATTGATAATTTTCTGTCTAGAATTTTCTTTCTTTTTTTTTTTTTCATTTTTGCTGGCAACTTGTATGGCAGATATGCACTCTTCGTGGAAAGTTAAAGGACTTGTCATCAGCACTTTTCCTGTCAGGGAATGTTTGTCATATCTTTGGAGGTGTGGCAATATAGTAAGATAGATAAGTGAACTGTACTAGCAGTTATTCTTCTACTAATAACAATATAGCATGAGCAATAAATGTCCGTGGGTTTTAAATACATGAAACAAAGAAAATGTTACTTTTTCACCAAATAGTGCATGAATAAGAAATTAGAACGTAGAATAACATGGAACAGAAACAGCAGAGAACATTTTTTAAAATCATGGTGTGCGATGCAATTCTACTAGATCATAATTCACAGACAGTAGACCCGCCCAAACATTAAAACATTTAAAATCAATGACAGATAATTAAAAACATATGAAAACGAAAGATTAAGCTATCGAACTGTTAAGTTATCGGCGTGGAACTTATTACTACACTTTAATTCACTTCTGCGGAGCCGCTAAACTGCCACCGAAGCTAATGTTTGATGTTTCAAAATGCCTCTACGTCTGGAGATTTTGTGTAAAAAATAACATTTTTCTGTCAATATTTATTTAAGTTTCTTACCATACTCCTCATCGCGAGAAAACCAGTAGTGTCAACGAGAAGCTCACTGTCCAAGACGATTTTGACACGCTTGACTGCGTTTATTCAGTTTCTCCAGAATAATGTAGATGACCTTAAACTTGAGCGCTTTTCCCTACTTTTGAATGTAGGAGTCAAAGTCAAATCGTTCTTTGAAGAAAAAATATACTTAATTTCACATCTCTAAATAAGTTTGACCTCCATGCCTCATCTCCGTGATATTGCATGTCTAGGCAGTTTCTTTCCGAGTAAAACGGAAACAAAATAAATGAACAAGCGGAAAAGGTTTGCACTTGTCTCAGATCGTATTTGCAAAGCTGCGTGTCGGATGTTTGAAGTTTGTGTTTGCTTATCGTTCGATTCAGTCACGTAATTACCCTTCTGCGTGTCACGCGCGTGTTAGAAAATGTGACATCGCCGCTTTCGTTCATGATTTCTCCCTGTTTCGGATCGCAGTAGCATCTTTTGTATGGTAATCCTTAGGGCAGCCTATCGAATAAAATCCCTCGCACCGCAGGATCACTTCGCAGGAAATTAGTAAGTGCACGTGTGCACACACACACACATATGCATACACATACACGCGTCCGTCCCCTAAAAAGTGTGTGTGTGTGTGGGTGTGTGATAGAGAGAGGACTAGAGCAGACGTGCTTTATAAAGCACATTTATCACGCAAAGGCGCTAGACAAATTTGCTTTTCAGATTGGTCTATATCTTGAGCAGTATATTTGCATGCAGAAGACGCAAGCGAGAGAATTCAAAGACCAAAGCCGATCCTCATGAGTCCAGAGCCTAGAGGAACAGTATGACCGTATCGGGCATTTCCATCTCATCAATGAAAAATAAAAGGTTGGACTTACAAGTTCTTCAAGACGGCATGAGCGATAACAAAGAGGATTAAGCCTGGTCGGAGCCAGACTGAGGCAAAAGATTTGCTCGAGACTAACACGATCGCCGCGGAGGGAAAGCAGGCTAACGATGCACGCCGACCACAATCCGCACAAGAAATAAGATAGTTGATTCTAAAACATCATCCCCTGAGTCAAAGGGCAAATATAATATGCACCGGGATGAACTGTTGAAGCCAACGCCTTTACCCGTGAAGAATATTTATAGCCAGGCACTGACTGAGTAATAAGACTGGAACGAAGGACATGGCACGGATGCTCTCTCTCTCTCTTCGTTTGTCTTGATATGCACTACATTTCTGGTTATTGTGTTGCCAATTTGTTCATCGTTTCATCAATCTAATGCTGTTTTTGCATCTCTTCCTCCATCAAATCTTGTAGTTTTAACCTTTGATCTTCTAAGAGTTATGTCCCTTCGCCTAACAGGTTGGTTGATATGATCTCTTTTATTTTGAGAATTCGCTGTTGGTGTGTCTCGATGTTTGATATCAATAATGAATCTTTACTTTTGTACTGACTTTGGTGGCGTTTCGCAACTCTCTTCCCTTTTTCAGACGAGTTGGATTGATTGTTCTTCACTGAACAAATGTGTGAACTGATTGTATTCATTTACCAACTTTCTACTCCAGTCTACTTTTTTATTTTTTTGGCGACTTATGAATTACCCCCAATGATAATGAGTGATATGACACCACCTGTGAATACTCTGCTGATTTTTCTAGCCCTTGTTAGTGGAAGACAATCGTACTGGATCTTCACCTTCAATCTACAGTGAACTCCCTTTATTGACAGTACTTTGGATTGCTTTTCGTTTTGCACTATTGACAGTGATTGTCCTGAGGATACTGTGATGTGTACTGAGCCGTACACCTGCCTGTTGGCTGGGATATTGCACCATCCAGGATAACTTTTATTGTTATTACTTCTTCAGAATCACGCTCAGATTATAATATCAGTATTGTATCGGTGTGCTTGTTGTGTGCGTGCATGAGTTTTTGAAAGAAAAATAGAGAGAAAGACAAAATGATGGATGGAAAGACAAACTGAGAGAGATCTGCAGAATGCTCTTTGGATGCTTATCAACGATGTCAATTCCGTTTTATTTGTCAACTCTGCGTGACTAGCTCTGTAGAGAACTGTTATTCCCAGAGCTGTCCCCACTGATTTTCACACCCTCCCTCCCTCCCTACCACCATTCACCTTCATTGCCTGAAGTCTTTTCATTCGTCGAATGCTGGCACTAATGGCAGTTGCCGCGCGGAATGTCCCCTGCATCTTGTTTTTATGGAGGTAAATATTTTTGGTTGCCATTGACTACCGTGTGATGAAGCCTGCAGATGTTCTTGCATCTTGCAGAATGCGAATCGGCACCCAGAAAATGCAGCAGTGGCCGGAGTACCCCAGTTCTCGATCAACATTCCAGGTGCGCACAGTCCAAGGTTACAGCTGACGTCATCCGCTCGCGGCAACGAGGACTGCACCCGGCGAGTGTGCATGTCGCTCACGTGCCACCCGGTGCAGAGCTGCACGGCTCTCGATTTATGTCGCATTAACTTTTCAGCAAGCAACACATATCCAGCGCTGCCATTGTCTCCTGCTTGGCTTCCATTTGGAGGTGGGTGGCTACCTCATTCAACACCACCTTCCCTTCCAACGACCTGCAGATCGTAACGGTGCGAACCGTACCCGCGTTCTTCTTTCCTTGGGACAAAAATTTTACGGCTTTTGGAGTTGACGTCTGTTAACGATACCGCAGCAAACATTACGGTCAATCACAGAAACAACGGAAAGACAGCCATAATCAGAAGCAAAAGAAATATGATCGTCGGTCGGCACTTAAGAAATATGGCCCTCGACAAGGAGACAGCAGAAATACACAGCCATGAGATCCGCAGGGTCTGGTACCAAGTACCATTCCGCTAGGCCCTATTCGATCTCCATGCTGCTGAAATAAGACACCGTGGCGCCGGTCTTGTGGGGATAAAGGCCTGCCATCTTCTGCCCACGCATAAAATGGCCACAAGAAAGAGTTTGGGGTTGGGGTGGGTAGACTGAAAGGAAGTTGTGAGTACAGAAAGATAAGAAAGATCAAGAAAGTCTGTAGCGCCGTAGAGGACGTCTGCATGTATGGAGATATATCTGTTAACTTCTCTTTCACTCACACATGCACACATATAACGGCGTATATGCACGATGGGACTGTCCCACTAAAGCCCACTAAACTAAATATCATAAACAGGAGCGAATTCCAATCTCTCGTATTTCGTAGTTTGATATTTCAGAGAAGGCAATCAAAATGCTTTTTGCACCGGTTAGTCTGACCCTCGGGGTCACATGACCAGGTAGTTCTCGGACATGTTCTCCCACTCCCACCTCTACCCCACTACCTCCCCCGCCCACTTGTCTGTAAGTGCAATAGAGTCTGTATAACCGTCCACCCGCCCTCTACCCCACTACCTCCCCTCCCACTTGTCTGTAAGTGCAATAGAGTCTGTATAACCGTCCACCCGCCCACTCCCCTTCGAGCTTCCATGCTTGCAAATGGCAATCCATTACATTATTGATCGAACTGAGCCCTTCATCTACCATGCTGATCAAAGAAAGAAGCGGGAAAAATGTTGGTGAAAGCATGAATTAACGGAAAGCAAAATAAAAAAAAATTGTCCTGCATTGGCTTATGCCCAAATAATTCACATCGATATCGATTGAAGAGCAGCTGTGCCTTTGATAAGGACGCAGGTATTCTTTGTTCTCTGTTTGGACTTCCTTTTATCTCTTGCTTGTTCCTTTTCGCGGGCGGTCTCTCTTTCCTCTCTCCTCCTCTCTCTCTCGTTCCCCGCTCTTCTAAGCTTCTCTTCTGTATGTTTTGTGTTGTTATGCGCGTAACAGTATGCATCGGTAGAATAAAAGGAAATAATAAATTATTGTGTCATGCTATTTTTAGTATTTTTTTGGAAGTAAAACAAGAAAACGAAAATAGGAAAGTAAATAATGCAATTTTTTAAAAATGAAAACAAATGATGGAAATGAAAGTAAATGAGGATACAATCACGAAAGAAAAAGAAAAAAAGAAAGGAGCAGGTCAATATTTACACGCAAAATATTGTCAGGAACTGGTAGCAGATGTGGAGGTCATATGCCAAATATGCCTCCACTTCCACAAAGAGAGACAAATAAAACATTAATGCTTTGAGCTTATTGTTTTGTTTTGTTTTGCTTTGCTTTGTTTTGGTGGGGGTAGGGAATAGGTTGACAAATGGGAGCCTGGTCTGTTGCGACCGAGCGTCCAGGAGCATTGTTATGCTTTTGGTTCACACTTTGTGTCCCGGCTTTCCAAAATCATGGGGCTGGCTGTAATTTTCTACCTCAGCAAATAAAAAAATCACTGCGCCGTATTTTCGGGTAAGCAGTTGACATTGTCCAAATGTACTCATTCTGTAAACAGTCAGCTACATTTGTAATGCCACTTCGATTTGGAGACGCTTTTCAGGCACAAAAAGACAGCAACATAGTTCAACAATGGAACAACTTTTTCGGATGAGCAGTTAAAATAGTTATGAACGCTTCTGTATTCTCTGACTCGTCTGCATCACTGCTTTGTAAAAGGCCAGCTGATGGAAGTGAAATGTACTGTATAAAGAGTCCATGATTGTTATTGTTATTCCTCTCTCGTGAGGACTTGCTTAGAAGGACACAGAGAAAAGGAATTTCTGAATTTACTTTCAGAGTTTAAAGTAATGATCCTCCTTGGACAGTCACTTGGCTTCTCGCAATAATGTTTTAGTAGTCACCTTGTCTTGGTTGTCGACAATGCATGATGTTGATGAGTAGACTAAATTCTGTCTGTAGTACTTTGTCAGAAACATGAAAGTCATCTTTGACATTGAACTGGACAGACTGACTTTCTCTGTTTTTATGCCCTGCTGTTTATTGTGATTGACCGTACAACTTGCTATCCTCTCTTTTGCCCTCGTCATATCGAGGCCAGACTCTCCATTTGCTTATAAAAGGACCTGATGCGGAGTCGAGCTATGAGGTTGATCCCCCGCGTGTCTACCTTGTTTCCCCGAAAATCAGACCAGGTCCTATATTGCTTTGTGTTCCAAAAGAGGTATTAGGCCTTCTTTTCATGGGAGGTCTTATTTTTTTTTCATGTACAAAAGTCTATAATTATTTTGATACAATCGTGCGATTTTCTGGAACATCTTCATAACTAATAACTTTATTATTTTCTTTCTTTATATCATTACTTTATCGTTCAATACGTCCATCATGTGTTTCAACCGACGAAAAAATCCGTCCGTATTGCTGACGATCCTAACTAGGATATATATATTATAGAATGGGGTTTTTATCATTATAGGACTTATTTACGAGAAAACGCTGTATCTTTATTTCACATGTCATTCTCTTATTGTTTTGTATCCACTTTCAATCTGACTTATCAATCAACATTGTGCACGGAATACAGAGGACCATGTAATTATTTTTTCCGGTTTTTTTTTTTTTATTAAATGTCACATTTCTTCATCGTAGACCTTGATTATGAACTGTGTCCAACAAGAAAGATGTACTAAGTAGGGACTTGTTTGAGGTCTGCACCTTATATAGTACAGCTTTTTTTCATCCTGACGGCAGCTGCCTCATCAGAAAGGCTTCCATACGTAATGCTTTGTCCTAAAGAAAGCAGACGAGGATCCAGGTCCCTTCGACATACCACTCCCTCTACAGGGACACGACTCTGTTTGCATGCGTTTCGTCCGCAATGGCGCCGCACCGAAAACAGGGGATCATGACAAAAAACTCCACTGAATTCGGCCAAGCGTCTGGGTGAAGGTTGACTCTGTCCTGGGAGTTCTCTGTCTGCACTTGTGTGTACCCCAGGCTGCGAGATGTATAGCTTGCCGCCGTCCCTGCATTTTGTTTAGCTGCGGATGTCAAGATCAGTTTGACAAGCTTCTTCGCCGTTCGGGGAGTAGTTGTTATGAATGTCTGCTGTCAGTGAGAGGTATTGTTCTTGGAACCTCACCGAATGTATCTGAACATTTTTTGTTTGCATCAGCAGAAACATATTCAAGCTGAAAACTCTAGCATTACCACACCATTACCTCGAAAACACAATTTTTTGCCTGTTTATGAAATGTTTCTGTAATAATAATAAAAGCTTTAATAGCAGGGTATCCCAGCCCAAGCATGGATCTCCGCACATTACAAACACAAAAACAAAAGACAGACAAAATTCCTGTGGCTCTTTCTGAAATGAATGGGAATGCCAGGTCGTTCTTCTTCTGGATGACATTTATAGACGATAACGTCGATGATGTTTTCAGGAGAATGTCCAGATGATTACAAAGCAGAAATTGCAATAAAGTTTGGAAGCACATGACTGTTTGCCATTGATGGAAAGTATCGGAGGGACATACTTGAAAAACCCCGCAGGTGAATCAATATGCAAATGTCTCTTAAATAGAATATTTCACAAAATGTAATGATTGATATTAAAATCTTCACAACATTAATATTTTAGCTATTAAAATTCTTTGTTTCTTCACGAGGGTGTTCTTTAAAGGGAAAATCTGTGGATTACTGTCCGTTCTTACTTTTGGTTTCAAAACCTGCTTGTTAAAAATAATCATCATTTGACATCTCCAATCGTCTACAATAGGACACAGTTTCTTTAGAAGAAAGACATCTTGGAATGCTCTTGATTGCTTGCCGGGGGCTTAAGATCTCCTCTCGATAATTACAAGTAACTCGCCATCATCATCATCCCTTTGCTGCTGACTCGACAGAAAAGACAAAGCTTTCTTGCTTCTTTTGGCCTACGGTAACTGTAAAACAAAAGAATAGATTTTATGTGAAAGAATGGTCTGTATCTTATGAAAACCAGGAGGTGATTAAGGGGAAGAAGATATGCTGCAGAAGGAATAAAATATTGAATATTAAATTTTGTTCACCGCATCGTTTCCTTAATATTAAGATGGGTTTTTTTTTAAATCTTTATCTCCTTTCTTTTTTTTTCTTCTCAAAAGAGCAGCTTACTAATAAATCAGTCTCAAGCCCACTTTCACCAGGAAATGGCAATGGTGTTTAGGCCATGATCTTAACGATTATCTGCCAGCAACTGTCTGCGTTTTTGAGATATTAGCTTTGCTTACCTTTGCAGGTTTTGCATCATTTATGATCAATGTAAAATGTGGACAACGATAAACACCGCGATAGGAAGACGGCGAGGTTCGTGTGGCGGCAGGGATCGTAAATATTATTTAAGGGTTGCATGTATGGCAGGTCACAGCTAACGAGCGACAGATTGCTCTATGTGGGGACCCTCAGACAGATATGCTTTCGCCGTAGGCCAATGAACATGTGAACAGGACAGTAGAGCGGCGAGGAAGACGCTCAAGGCTTGATTGTGAGGTTAGTCTTCATCTGAGAAGAAAAAAAGAAAGGAATATTTAGAACGTGGGCGCAGAAATTTTTGATTTATGTCCTTAAATATTTTCTTGCTCCATTTTGTTCACATGGACAGCTGCAGTAATAAAGCCATAGTCAAACAGTAAAAAATAAAAATAAAAACACACCACATTGTCACCAATAATTTATTTTGATAAGTTTTTTTCCCAAAACCACTCTTTTTTTGTTTTGTTGGTGGGGGTGGGAGTTTCTAAGAAGTGATGATGAATAGATAAAATTATTTAGTCACAATAAATTATACATCATTTAAAATCGCAGATAAATTACAAACTTTGTTATTTTTATTGCATTATGAATTGTTTTTCTTACGCGTTATTGGAAAACTGGGGATGGGAATGAATAGTAGGAATGGGTTCAACCACGTCTCTGCACATGACCCGAAGTGGAAATAGAAGTCTTTTCCGATGTTTTAACTTCCGGAGTAGACTCATTTATAAGAGCTTTTGACCGCATCTTCTTTAGTCTGCGTAAATAATGTTTTCTGTGAAGAGAAGGGACAGATGCTCTTGTAAGATATCCTATTTAATCTTTGTGAGGACTAAAGACTTGAAGCCAATTGTCGGCAGGCCAAGTTTCTGAGACATGATTTTGTGTCAGGAGCTAGACTAGAAACTGTTTAAATTGTTCCTGTGTGGGATGTTTCACAAAGAGATTAGCACTTCCAAAAACAGCTTTACCCACTACACATTTATCAGTCTATGCCACTTACCAGAAGTTTTGTGCAAAGTTTGCCATTGTTACTGAAAAGGACCCAGCGCAGGTATACTAAAGACTGAGAGGAAGTGTTCCCCAGCTCTAGGTTCACGGCTGTCTAAGTCTAAAACATTGTAGTTAAATATAATCACCAATCTTAGTCTTAAGTTTGGATAAGAAGTTCACAGCAGGCAACTGGGCATTAACGCCCATGATTGTTACTGTTTCCCGCAAGATGAATGGAGCATTCAGGGGGCAGGACGGTCAACCTGCTAAGACCACATCTTTATCCCGCTTGCTCATGCGTACTGATAACCGAATACTCGCTCTCTTCTGGGATCTCCTTCATTTCAATAATTTGTTTGTTCATCTCTCTCTTCCACATTTAATTATCTTCTCTCTCATACACACACACATTTAACTTCTTCTCATAAAAGTATCGGCAACATAAAGCTGATTATGTGGATAGACTCTTTGAAGATTAAAATATATTTCACCTAGTGACATTTTCTAGAGTAAAATGACATTTTAATAATGTTCATTGAGCAATGCCACTTTGTGAAATCCATCATAAATTCTTATTTTTCTACTTTGGGAGTACTCTGTGCTCTCAGACAGACAGCTGGGACAAAAGAGCGCACGTTCTTTGATATTTTCAAGGAAACAGGGACCAGAATGTCTTTGTTTTGTTCTGCAACACGTATTCTGTATCATTTTATGAGAAGCTCCTTTAAAACCACTTGAGATTCAAACGTAAAGGCCATCGAACGATTTTTTAAACAAGACCAAGATGTGATGGAATGGGATTAGGAAGACCTGGTATTTTGCAAGTCCACGCACACCAAGAGAAGTATGAGAATTCATTAATTTGCGTCCTTTCACTGTGACCATGATCCTTGTATGTTTGTAAGACATACGAAGGATCTTTTTCTAGTATCTTATATCTATGGGCTGTAGTTGCTTTTTGTTGTTGTTTTTCTCGCAAGCTCCTTTTCTTCTGTGGTTACAATGGGATGGAGATGACCAGGAGACATATAAGTCTGTGTCTAGCAGGGATTTAACATTTTTAATCTGTTTTGATGGTATTTGCCGATGACTTCCGCCAAATGTCTCAGCTTCTTTGCTGATATTGCATTACAGATGCCTGCATCTTTCATTTCGCGGCTTCTTGGTTGCTTGACCTTTTACTGCTTACGTCCCCTGAAAAAAACATTTCCTTTAAAACAAACAAACAAACAAACAAACAAACAAACAAACAAACAAACAAACAAACACACGAAAATATTTGCAAATGGAAGTATGCTAAACAAGACAGAACATGTTCAGTGATATAAGTGCATTAAACATATTTTTGCACTTTGAACATTGTTCTTTTTAAGAGGACAAAATTCATTACACTGTGAATCGTCTAAGAATAAATTCTGCTGATTCTAAGATAAAATAAAAAAAAGCCTTGACTTTTTTTGTTTTTGTTTTTGAAGTGGCTTCAGAACATTACTTTCTTTTGCTGGACAGAAAATGGAGCAATAAGGAGGCGAGAAGGCAACAAAATGTGAAAGACATTCAAAACAAATTTCTTTTCCCCGGAGGTAGAAACTTGAGATGCAGGGAGAACTTAAATACAAAAGCAAAACAAAGAAATAATTCTTCTTGGTTTGTCATACTGCCTGCCACTGCTCTAAGCGAAATTACTATTCGTGTCCCTGGTAACAACTTCTAGGTCTGTTTCTTCTTTTCCGCTAAAATGTCATTTGGATCTTAGATGAAACAACATAGAAATGCCCACACAACACCAACTACTACCGATACTAATCTAGTAAGTGTCTTCTGTGATACCCTTCTGCTTTCTTGCTCTTACTTTTTCTTGCAGGGAAAGTAATTAAATTCTAGACACCACCCTTCGGTCCATCTCACATCCTTTCCCAGTCTTTTCTCCTGCAAGCGGCATTGTCTGTTGCTCAGGAGTATGTGTTTTTGTGTCTGTCTTCTTGTTCGTTTCTGTTTGTCTCTGCATTTCTGTTTGGGCATTTTTTTTTTTTTTTTTTTTTTTTTTTTTGCGTTTCTGTCACTTCATCGGCATGGTAATTACTTAAGAGACTTTGTGAATGGCATTTGCTTGGTGAGCTCCCAGTGGTTAGAATGTAAGAGGTCAGAATGGTGCAGTGTCTGTTGCCTTCTCCCCTAAAATTCTTTTAAAAACAGAAACAATTGCGTAAAAATCACACAAGGGCTGTTCGAGTGCGTGTTCAGACTGTGTTCGAGGTTCATCTTAATTTTTTTTTCTAATTCTTTTCACCTGCATATCCTTCTCTCCGTCTGTCCTTCAAGCATTCAAAAGATTTCCCTTGTCTGCATCCCTCAACTCTGCCTTCAAAGAGACCGGTTTGATCACTCAGCGTCTTTGATTTACGGACCTCAGAAGATGCTTCTTGCAGGAGAATTAATCTGCTCCATTGACCCGCCTTCTTTATTATCGACTTTCCGAAGAAAACCTCCCCTGTCATCCTTCTCTCTCTCCCCCTACCTTACCTTCTCTTCTCATGTCTTTCCCTTAAATCCTCGTTTTTCCTCATACCCCATCTCATCCCCGCCCAGACAAGACATCAACAAACTACGCAGTCAACGGTCACCCAACTAAAAATTCAGCCAACAACGGCGTCCCTCAGTCGGTGACAATAAACATCGCATCTAACACTCTCTTCACTTTGTTTTTGACACACACGCTACTCATGTTGCTACTCTACCTTCGAAATATTTTATAGATGCAGATTTAGAAGGATTCTTATGAAATTGGTTTTAAGTGTTCTAGAGATGTAGAAAGAACAAATAAGGAACAAATAAAGTCCGCGATTTAAAGAAGATACATTGTTGTGTCAGCGTTTGCATCTTTGCCCCACACACAAAATGTCTACCTTACTTGGTTAACGTTATGGACACTTTAATGTAAAGAAACAAAAACTAAACAGTTTCATGCAACTGGGCCCAGAAATGAGGACTTTACTGGCTCGTTTCCCCAAAAAATTGATGTCGAAAAATTGTGCACAAGAAAGATGGCCAAGCTGTCACCTTCAAAGCTTCTGTCGGCTACTCTTGTGATAAACGAATAAGATATTCTATTTAGCATCTTTTCTTCTCTCAAACTGCAATTTATCTGCCAATGAGTAAATGGATTCATTTGAATCTGTAATGAAAAAAACTTCAAGATGGAGTGAGTAAGAATAAAGACCCTAGTTGGCCATCCAGTTGGCATTCAGTGGTCTCTGACATTACAATGCTTTAAGTGCTCTCTCTTGTACACCATGTAGCATCCTCTCACTCAGAGTTTACAGCTATTCCCTGTTGTAGACCATGTGGCGTCCTGTCACTAAGAGTTTTCAGCTATTCTCTGTTATGGACCATGTGGCGTCCTGTCACTCAGAGTTTACAATTATTCTTTCTTTCCCTGTGTTCACCTCAATTTTACAGGCTTTATTTCTCTCCGTGACCCTCTGTTGAGTACTTCTTAGCGTTCGTACCGGAGTCCCGTTAATACTCACTTTCTGCTTTTGATATGCTTCAAACTTCCAAACTTTAATGACTGATGAAGAGAATACATCTCTAAGATCTTTAGAATTGTCAGGATTATAAAGAGCCAGTAGGCTGCGAGAATCAGAGCTATATCCTTACTCTAAATGAATAGCAGATGTGACCTCTGTGTGTGTGTGTCATATTTAAAAAATAGTGAAAGGAGTCTTGCAAGCTGGTCGTTAGTGCTCTTCATTTTGAACCAGAAAGCTACTGGTCTGAGGCCACCTGAGACCTGTGATTCGAAGATTCCCAGTAGAGCTACATCAGTCTGATTAATAACGGGAAGTATCAGACGATGGGAAAAAAGACTTGAAATTTTACTCCAGTCTCGTGTGCCAAGCTCTAGACATGGTGAACCACTCACAGTCCACCGGCACTACAACAACGAAGCAATAGAAAGAACCTTGCCGTCTTTTAACCTTTACCCGAAGACCTCGTCAAAAGGGTTCATTTGTTCAGATTTAGGTAAATTTTGTGTTGGTACAATCTTAACGAGGCCAAGAAACAGTTTAAATAACACAGGAAAATTTCATGGCAAACGGTTAACTCCTCCAATTACGTACTATACATAACTAGTATAGTTAAATTAAAGCGAGTACCATTCATTGTCCACAACCAAGGACTGGTTGTGCTTGAGACCTTATGCATAAACCGTCTAAAATCTTTTGGATGCTTGTCCACCATCGACAGTCTGTTTTCTCTCATTTTTTCACTTCCTCATTTTTAACGTTTTGTTTCCCTTTGATTGTATTTGCCATTTCTGTTAACTTTCTTTACTATTCCATCAATGTCTTCTCGCTTCATTTTTGTTGTCCTGGACGTCTTCTTTAAAAAAGAGTAATCAGTATCAAAGGAAGGTAACCAACAACAAAGTGCTGTTCGTTTAGAAGATAAAAACCCACTGCTGTGCGTGTATGCTGACATCTCTCCGTCGTTCCTTTGAAATGTATACATTGAACTTACTTTTTTCCTGACCCTTAAATTGGATTTCTATTGACTTTAGTCTTGAAATGCATTTATTTTCTTCACTTTTTTTTTTGGTAATTAATCTTATATATTTCCGCGGCAACGTGCCTGTCTCCGCTTTATTCTGCGCTCAGTAACTGTTCCTGATTATCTTTTTAATGGCTGCTTGTTTTAGGAAGATTTTGCATCGATACGCCCATTAGAATTAAAATTTATGTAATGATAATTTGCACAGAGTACTAGATCTTCTTAAATACATACTGCTTTTACGAAGAGACGATGAATGCGTACAAAATAGTTTATAGTTAGGATATATTTTCATCTTCGTTCTGTGCTGCCTGTCGCCGCAGTACTAAATAATAAATGATTCGAGGTGAATACTAGCATTTTCTACTTTTTTTTAACGAAACAATAGAGTGTGATAACCTGAAGATTTGTGTGACTTTTATCCCAGTATTTTCAAATTATCCACACATGAACTGTACCCAATTTGTTATTGCAAGGGTTGTAAAAGTTATTAACTAAACTCACTCTCCCTCTCTCATCCAGACATCTCCCACGCGAAGTCTCGCGGTCCACGAAGCTTACAAAGATCCATATATCTAAATATTCTGTCCAAAAGGGATGTGACAAGACTTCTCGTAGGATTGATCAGCTTCCTGCCTCACCCGCGGCCCAGTTTGCGATATACATCTTTCCCGTTGTCCGGCTAAGTTCGGTCTTTGGTATTTATAGAACATGTCTTGATATAAACAAAGATTGTGCAGACTACCACCTTCTGACAGTTTTTGCAAGTAAAATAAATTGAGAAAACTGAATGTTCGCCGAGAGCTCCCTGTTGAGTCGTGTTTTCCCGTTTAAAGTCCTGCCCAAGTGCAAACGGATTTTTCACTTTTCATTTTCTTTAAATATCTGGATTGATATATAGTTAATGCCCCAGATGTAAATAAACATCACTGTTTCATTCACGAGATACACACTTTGAACATTGCAATCCTCACCTGCCTTTGGAAAAGTGTTAAACATTTCCCACAATGCCAGAAAGTTGTTATATCAACGCTGCAAAAATATTACAAAGAAGCACATGTTCTAGCTGCTGCCTTCGATTATGTCAGAATATAGATCAATCTTCGTGGTTTCCCCACAAAAGAAATTAATAAAAGAATTAGAAATTGAATAAGGACGCCGTTATGTTTTATTATCCTGGTTGATACTGGGGCGAATTTCAAATTTGATGCGGGTGAGCCTTTAATTCAGCCGCGATTTTGCATTGAAGTTTGCCGGCATTACGCTGCGTCAAGGGTCTTATTGAAAAGGGATAACGCAGGGGATACTTCTTTGTCGGGGCAAAGATCTGCTGTCTTTGCTCCACATCAATATGCTGACGGCAAGTTTCTTTCTGCTGTTCTTAGGCTTCCAGGATATCATCTGAAGGATCACGTGTTTTTGGCTCACTATTCCTGTTTCTTTTCTCTCTTTCTCTTTGTGTGTGCGTGTGTTCTCGCACGCGCTTTTGTGTGTGTGTGTGTGTGTGTGTGCTCGCTAGTGCTTGTGTGTGTGTACGTGAGTGCTAATGATACACAAGATGAATAGCTATAAAAAAAGAGAGATAAATAGTCATCAGACGGAGCTTCCTTCTACAATCCCTTCCTCCCACCACTAAAATGGAGGCAGTGGCCAACAGTTTCATTAGCTCGTTAGTGTTTGCACGACCTCTAGCCGAGACTGTTTGCCCTAAAAGCATCTTTAGTGGCTCTTCTGTGAACCAACATGCAAGACTTGTGTACCTAAAGGCTATAAACCTTCGCATGTTCAGTCAGTAAAGACTGGTCTTCATCGAGTACTGTTCCAGGGGCTGAAGGGTGTTTTAATCATTGTGCAGTGCGGGGCTAGATTGTGTTTGTGTGTGTGTGTGTGTGATCTAGTAATATTTCTGTATATACATCCAATGGAGAAGGAAGCAGCTTTTATCTCATTATAATGGTGTGCGATATTTGTGGTCAGGCTTAAGTTTGTATAGCACAACCAAATGGAATTTTAAAGAAAGATCAGTATAACTGAATCAGATGGAAAGTGAAGATGAAGAGTTTCTTAGCCTAAATAAATGCACAATTTCCTCCGTGATTTTAGTTTCACAAACTGAAGCTACTCATTGACGTATCTAATAAACATTTCTCATTCTGCTCTCCCAAGCAGTCTGGTGTGATTCCTGACTTGGAGTATATAAAGCTGTCAGCAGCTAGAGTTTTATCACAGCAAACTATCAACAGATGTATAAAAATTGCAGCCTATGGATTGGGCAAGAATAGGTGAATAGGGAAGAAAACTGTTTTCTTTCTTCTCTCTACCCTCTTTCCTCTACCCTCTCTTTCCTCTATACTTCTGCAGACAGGTCGTTTCCCCCCTGAAGTTGTAAAGAGTGAAAGAGAAAGGACGATCTGATGGCAGAGCCCTTCTGTCGATACCTGACTGGGCCCTTGGTGGCCATGACGGGGAGTCAAGAGGCATTTGGCCAGCGCTCGGCAACGCCAGGCGAACGTCAGCACGGGCGTCACTACCTGACGTCGGGTCCTCAAGTCAAAACTGTCCGCTGGCCGGTGCGCGAAATAAATGCCCTCGATGTCAGCAGTGGCTCAACGTCTCTAAATATTGCTCTGTTCTCTACCCAAACATCCAAGTCTTCCTTAAGGTTGCGAAAATGTTCTGTGGAAGTGTGTTGTGGACAGCAACCGGGATTGGTTTGATTTTATTGGGCGGAGTGCTTTTCAAGGAACGGTTTAGAGAGTGGCATGGCTGTCACATCATCGAACTGGGTAAAGAAAAATAAGCCATGCAACTTCTATATAGGGTTTAATGAAAGAAGCAGCAATAAAACAAAATCGTGGCAATGGCAAATAAACCCTGACACAAAAGTGTTTTAGATGTCTGTGGTCACTTCTCTTCATTATGCTCGCGAGTGCGTAATTAATGAAGGCGTAAATTCGTGGTGGACGCGTGAGAAAATGTATTCACCTATTTTTTTTTAAGTCAAAAAGATCAAGTAGTGTGTTTTTCTTTTTTCAATGGACAAAACAAGTGTCTTAACATTACACGACTCTTTTTACACTGTTGGTGATTTAATCCTTGGCTGCTAAATCAGGATCGGTTTACAACCCAATCTAGAGTTTTCTTTTTCTTTTTTTTCCCTCGTGTTAACTCGTTTTCACCTGACAGGGCGTCCAAAGGCTGTTCTCGCTTGTCTGAGCTTCCATGTCATGGTTCATTAGTTAGCAACAGTACATTGGGCGTCCATTACTGTCCTCGATATCCTCGGAGGCGTCCTCTACTTTCTCTCGTTTTCAGTTGTAGTTTGCCAGCTGCGGGCGGACCTAAGAGTAAAGGTCGCAGCTTGTATCGGAATCCGTATTGATGCACACGATCCCAGGAATTAAATTTGCCAGCACGCCTACTGTAGCCTTTCCCTTGTTCACAAACGTGTGTGTGTGTGTGATATATGTGTGGAGGTGTGAATATGTATGCATGTATGTGCGTGTGAGTTCATGCGTGAATGTGAAAAACAAGGTTGTGCACTTTATTGCATACATGTATTTGTTATCGTGCAATGTAAATTTAAATATATACCTGCAGTGTGTTTATATCTTACCCTGTTGTATGTCTTTGCCTTTATCTGATAACCGTTGTGTATTCTGACATTATGCTCGCAACATTATCAACCTTTATTGTTCAATGGTAAGTTAAAAAGAATTTGTATCATGTTTAAAACCACTCAGCTATTGCTTTGCCGTTAATAACAATAAAATTATTGCTTTTTGTTTTTTTCTTCCTTTTATTTATTTTTTAGTCTCCTCTTAATTTAATCTGATTTTTTTAAAAAACAAAATCGTTTGTCTCATTAATATCATGCGATTTTCGCAAGCTTCACAGTGTTTTTTTTTTACAAAATGAAGGGATCTGTTCTCTTTTTCTCGTGACAGATCTCCAGAGAAACATAAAATATAAAAAGTTCTTCGCAAGTATTTCGGTTGGAGACGTTTGTAGCCAAAAGCCAGACTTGCAGATAAGATAATTGCTCAGTTAAGATATGACAATTGTTGGCTGTTTGTCAGTCGCCATGGGAACAGATGACCTTTTCTGTTTACTTTACGTGTTTCCAAACTTTATCGTTTTCTACTTTTTCTGTTTTTCTTCTTTTATTTGAAACTTATTTGGGTGTGTACAATGTTTTCTGTTGGAAGGTTATTAAGTATCAGTAAGAAAATATACCTACAGGAGAGTTTAACTTCATGAACTTCTCAGATATTTGAAAAAAAATGCATTTACTTACTTTGAAAAAGCATGTGAGGGAAGATTTGTACGCCTTGTAAGAATTGTAATTAGTCGTGCAAATAAAAAGTGTGAACAGGATGGAACAGAATCGCAAGGTTTGTAATGACAGTGATAAAACAAATTGGAAAGAGAACTCAAAGCTTGTGATGACATTGACGAGAGGATGGAAACAGGAACTCTGCTAAAATAAATGACATCGAGAATGGCAACAAAGAGCTTTACAGTCACCCGTGGATCCATCAGCATGAACTCTCTAACTGCCATGAATACATGACAGCTTTTTGGCGCGGGTGCTCGTGTATCATACCCGACGTGTTAGCCATGAAAGCCGATATGAGAACACCGACCTGACAAAGACCAGGTGCGCAGTCTCTGACCCACTCATTCCACGCCCACTTGTATCCTCACTCCATCACCTCCGTGCTGCGTGCATGTCGGCAAGCGAAATAATGTAATAATAACAGCACAATAATAGCTGATTTTAACCGAGGTCTGTCCATCGCAAACAATCACTGCAGTGATATGAAGCAACATAGTGTACCCACACACACCCACACCCACACACATCCAACCAGACAAAAAACCCAGCTAAACAGCAAAACAAATAACGATTGGGAAAAGCAAGATAGCAAACGTGCTTCATGGGGAGATTGGGTGATGAAAAGAGAGAAAATCAATTGTAAAATCCACCAGCAATACCAATTATAAGAGAAAATGGCCGAAGATGTGTATTTTTAAAACCTGACTTGAATTCGGGAAATGATGAGATAAGGTAAAGCACCAAAGAATCCTTGCATTAGATGGGACAAAAGAAAACGAGTTACACCCAAAGCTGCACATCAGTGGGAGGAGGGGCAAAAAGAGAATAATTAATGTGGAAAGGGAGGAAATGGTGTATTACATGCAAGAGAGATAACGCAGACAGTACATTCGAGGGAAAAGAGAAGGGGAGGTGAGTGATGTTATCAACGAGTATTATTAAAGGGGCCATAGCTCTGTGTTTTCATGAATCCATCCATTGATGTGTAAAGGTGGACTTGCTGTCTGTCTGCCAAGACCAAGTCTTAGCCTCTTGCGCTGTTAGTCGCGCTAGTCTCGAGCCTAAACAAAGAAAGTGACTAAACCGGAAGCTTTGTAGTCTCATGCCTCGTTTTAGTAGTTAGCCGAAAAAAAATCGTCTGCCACCAGTCTAGTAATACTAGTTCTTGATCCATCTTAACGAATACGAAGCACTGTTTTGCTTTCCATGGTATGCACTGATCAGTCCTTGGTCATGGTGACATGACCTACATCTTCTCATACTTAAACTGCTGTGTCATCACTGGTCGGTCGGTGCTGCCATAAATGTTACTTTAATTAGTTCTGGCCAAAAGTCGATTACAACGTTTCCTACTGTGAAAAGAAATAACAGGATGCATTGTAGCATATTTTTATTTTTGTCGTCTAGAATCATACCCCAAAAGGGCAGAATACGGCTGTAGTTCGAAGATTTTTTCATTCTTCGTTTGTAACGATCGAGTGGATTGTGAGAGAACTTTACTGGCTTTGCAGCATTGTCTTGTTCTCATTGATCGTCCTCGTCATCATATCAGCCCGGGGGAAGTCAGCTGTCATCACGATAAAAAAACCAGGTTTAATTTCCTAGAACTGACACGTTGAGCTTCAGTAACTTCAGATGCATCAGGACGGAGGCTGAGAGGTAAATAATTCTATCATTGTCTTCTCCTGTTACTATGAGTGCGTCCAAATGTCCTCTCCCCCCTACCCTTATGTCAGCCAGCTGCCTGTGACATTGTGTCCCTCCGAGTGTCTTGTGTAAAGGTCAGGGTCATTAGTACGTTTTCTACGATTTATACAACAAGTGACACATTAACTTAATTGTCAAAGCGAGGCGAGTGATGTCTGTAAACAGCACGACAAAAGAAAATGAGATGTAGTTGAGAAAAGAATAACTTTTCCAACGACATTTTCACTTTAATGTGTTGAGAAAGATAAGCTGGCGAAGGCGTGGGGGAGAAAAATCACATTTTACAAAAATACTCAAAATGACCGACCAATGCTTTTTTCTATTCTTTGAAAGCGTTTAGAAGTATAAACACTCATTTAGATTGTAGAACTCACTTTGTAATCCGGGGTGGAATCAGTGGATTATTTTGTATAGCATATGTCTCTCTGATGAAGATTGCAATGTTAGACTGCCCTTCGCTTTGCAGAAGACATGGAATTGATATAATTATAACCGTGTAATTTTTCTAACAGACTATTACTACAAAGTTTAATGTAAATTAACATAATGATGGTTATGGGGAGTTTCCCGTCCGTCCAAAAAATTAGCTTCCTGCGGATTGGTTCCGTGTTCTCATGAACGGTATCGCATACAACCCTTTGTGTGAAGTGGATTTCAGAATCGCAGGACCCAGTGGTGTTTGTCTCTGGACCTAGGGGCATTGCTTTTCCGCCGTGTCGCTTAACAAGTCACTGGAAGGTTGTTTACGACCTTTGTACATGCCAGTCTCCCCTGTAAAACCCCAGAAAACCAAACGACCGTTTCACATGCTTTAATAAATCCTCTGTGAAAAATTACAGTGGAACGGAAAACTAATCAAAATTAGATAGCTACACGAGTTTCGTTTTTCTTAGAAACAAACGATACGTTTACAAAGACAAATGTGAAGTAGTAAAATGTAATTTCTTTAAACTAGTGTTTCTATAAACTGAAAACACTTTGTACAAACAATGTGATTTTTCGCTAAGATGGTATTTGATGGTTTGATTATTGAAAGACTAGTCTTGAAACCACATTTTAAAGTAGGTAAAATGTGCTTTATCTTTATTATCTTTCCCACCACACACACATCACTTTTTTGCTCGTGGCAGCAGTTTACAGCTCTGGCTGCTTTTGCCCTGATGTTGATGAATCGGGGTAAACACTTATTCCTTTTCTCCCTTCCTCCCCTTAAACACTTGCGCGATTTATTTCCATTGGCTGGTGTAGATGAGATCTTCCCTGTCCTTTTTTTCTTGTCAAGTGTTGCAGGGAAGCTGCAGTTATTTAGGGTCTAGCAACTGTGATTTTCCTTTATAATCTTCTCAATTTCCCTCAATTTCCTCTATGCTCTCATCTTCCTCTAAAGATAATCTATTCCTTAACCCCCTACAGCACCCCAGCCCCGGCCAGATCGTTTTTCCGTGAAGATCGTATCCCAGCAAGGATCATCTCCCCCTGATGATCTCCCTGGAGACGGTGGTCTACCCCTGATGACCTTCTCGATAGCGATGATCGTCTAACAGTGAACCTCGCCTGTTTCAGAAAATCGTCCCCTTTTCTCCCCGCCCCTTACCCTTTGTGTCGAGTGCTTGCAGTTTAGGAAAACGATAGGCAGTCATTATTGCGGTGTGGTGGTTATACCATCCTTCATCATGACCACACATCACTGTTCACCCCCTTTCTTTCTTTCTTTCTTTCTTTCTTTTTTTTTTTTTTTGTCCTCATTTGTTTTCCCCTTACCTGCCCCTCTACACTGTCCTCATACGCTAGCATGCTGTTTCACGCGGCTACACTCTGATGCGCGCAAATCATCTCACAAAAATGTGATGCTAAATTAATTATGCATGATATCCCTCTTCAGCATAGCAATATTGCATTTCATCCGTCGGTCCCAGAAGAAATAAGTGACAGATAAGACTGACCTCCTTTAAAAGACCTTATTTTGAGTCTGTGTGAACATGTCTGAAGTCACGTACGGATATTCCCTTAGGAACTTAGTCCCGTATGCTTGCCCTGTCGTCGTCGTCGTTGAAGTAGAGAATTTCTGTCAGCAAAAATAAACACTTTCAGCAACGGAGAGACTATCTTGAAATATGTGGGCCCCTGTAGTAACAGTAGTGCCATGGTAGTGTCTGTGGGACGCCTGTAGTATGAGTGGGGTGGCGGTGGTGTGGGTGGAGCGCCGGTATCATTGATGAGGACAGCAGACTCCAATCTACACAGACAACCATCCCATGGGAACCGCTGGTTGTCGAGATGTAGGTCAGTGGCGCGTGGCGTGGTTCCCCTGTTTGGTCTCTGCGCTTCCAGCCATCTTGTCCTTATTTAATCTTCTTCATTTCTCATTCTAGCCTTTTTCTTCCTTTTCTCTCTTGTCAAATCATCTTACTTTTTCTGGTACTTGCTTTCTTTGCCTCTTCAGCGTTTAATACATTCTAATTGTTGTTCTTGTGTTTATCTCTCTTCCTCTGCCCCAGGATTAATGCTAGACGCAATCCTCCAGTGGCCAAGGGCAATCACTCTGCTTGACTTCCGGGATCGGCTATCCGTCCTTGTCATGATACATCATGGTTAGATGCAACTCTTTACGAGTTCTCCTTTCTTTTCAGACTAGACATGAGATATGTTTGCTACCAGTTGTCAACTTGATGCTGGCTAAAATTTGGTCCTAAAATTTCTTCGTGTTATTAAAATGTATGCGCTTTACTTTTCCTTCATTTTTCCACTGTCAACATTTTCTTTCCTTCCTTCTGCTTTTTCTTCATTTTTTCTTTTTTCTTTGTTTTTTCTTTTTTTGTTCTTGCTGTAAGCCGTTGCCTTTTTCTCCATTCTGTCTTCGCAATCCTTATGCTAAGGACACCAAGGATAGTCCTGAGCTGGCAGTCAACAGAGCAATCAATTTCAACCTTTTCTTTAGAGTTGTCGAGGTGAAGGTCCTGCAATGGCTCCGCTGGGAAGGAGCGGAGGCCGCCCTCGCCCCATCCCCGTTAGTTGCAGGATCAGCCAAGAAACTCTCCCCTGATTGCCAAAATCCGCGCAGGAAATTTTCGTCATTTCTTACTCGGAAATCGCTACGAATCTGGCAGGAGAAATAATGTGCATTTTGTGACTGGGTCAGGAAAATGTAGGTCGTGTCGAGATGATTGGTCTTATCTTAGTTATCCTAGCAACACTTATGGCAAGGCAGGGAGTCTTGTGACACTGAATAAATGAGTCGTCTGTGTAAGTGGCTTAGCTAACAACAGTGTAATAACTGATATGAATCACAGAAAATTTCAGCAGTTGTCATCACCAAATTGGCAACCATTCTGATTCTTCCAATTACTCTTCTTGTTGTTGTTGATTATTTTTTTTTCAGACATTCTGCAGCTGGTTCAGTGATTTTGATGCTCTTCATGCGCTTCTAAAATGTCGAAATTCCCATACTTTTGGTCTGCATTTTTCTCTTTAAGTCATTTCTTATGAGCAAGAGATTTATGTTTCTCTATTATCTTACACGGCAAATAACAGTAGAAGAAGAAAGTTGCAGACACATATGACAATGTATATACATATAAACAAGAGAACTGACACTTGGCTAGATGTCGATCAGGGAGTAAGAACAAAAAAGGACACTACGTCCAGTAGACATTAAAGAGTAACACAGCGGCTTGCAGCTGGAAATCAACCAAGAGATGCTATCACACAATACTGTTCAACTCTAATTGTTCACATGAAATAATACAAATTGATACAATCTTTGATCGTGCTGCTCAGGGACTCAAGGTGCCAGACATCAAACGGTCCTCCTTGCTATTTTCAGTTCGCTCACGTCCAGCAGGCCAAGGATTTCTCCGCGGAGACACACGTCCAGCAAGAAAACTGACTGATCTATAGTTTATACATATATATATGAGATGCACAAGCAGCTTAGATATTGTAAGAGGCTTTAGGGTAGTTGTGTTCTATATACAGACAGAAAATGACAAGTTCAATCCAAGGTGGTTTCCTCTGCGAGATAGTAGGACGACAGCGGGGTGGAAAAAACAGGAAAGGTCGCTGTAACTTTTGGTCTGTCTGGTTACAGAAACATTACTGAAGACTTTACAAGACATATAAATTCATAAAAATTCATAAATTGTTTGTATGTGTGTCCGCGCGCTTACCTTGTGTGTGTGTGTGGGTTTTTTTTAAGTGGGAATGATGTGTGTGCGTGTACACTTATGTCCTTGTTTGTGTATCTCTAAATGCACGCAGGCCTTTCTACACATTAACATATATGTCTTCCAACCTCTCATACCTCCGCAGGCAGCTGGTTGAATCGATGAAATGTATGCAGCAGATCCACGAGAAACCTGAGCTTTTGCTTGTTTAGCAAACGGTAACAGCTTGCGGTACACGTGTTTGTGCTTGTGAACATGGAATGAGGGCCACTGATGTCGTGCACCACAAATCTTATGTTATTACCACAACCCCGTGTATACACCCCAGTCCTATGACATATACCACGATGATACTTAACTCACGGCAGTGACCCAGGTAGTGTCGGTATATCAGGTTATATATCTCGTTTTCAGACGAAGTTTTTATATTTGATCAGGCCTCTAAAATTTCTGTCCATACTTTCTGACCTGTGTAATTTACTGAATAAAAAGTGTTTGCGGATAAAGAGAAATGGAATCCACTCTACCTTCTTCGAATTAATTCCATAATACCTCTAGTCAAGCAAAGTAGGAGCATCAAAATCTTTGTGTCCACGATGGGATTTAATATCCAGGCCAATTTTCTTTTCTTACTTTGTTATCTGTTGATTGTTAAAATCTTTTTTTTTTATTAAAATTTTTGTTTTATATTTGTCATTTATCTCCATTTTCATCCTCAGTGAGTTTTTTTTCTGATAGGATAAAAAAATAATGATGATGATGATGTTCACTTGTATAGCGCCTTATCCATTCCCTATGGGTAAGCTCAGGGTTAGGGTGATTCAAACACACACAGAGCTTTGTATAGAACAGCCCACTTCATATATTTTTTCAGGGTTACAGTCTAACTGGATTTAACTGAAGACAATGATGCAAGAGCAAAAAATGCAGAAAAACAAATATAATGCATGTACAACGACAGTTAATGCTTCAAGAAATAACTCAGGTCTGGGACATTTGAGCATAAGACCGCCTGGTATATCTTTCGGGTGCCGAGAGATACATACATGAAAAAAAAACAACCGGCTCCATCGCAACACTTTCTATGTGGCTTCAGCACCCGGCGAGGAGACAACCTGAGCATCGTTCACTCTAGTAGAGGAATCGTCTGACGCTCTCTCACATGACCGATGTCACGTGGTATTTTTCTCTTTCACTTTGAGAAATGTGATGCTGAATCGTCTGCTCGGCACGAAAATATTTATGGGAAGCTCATAATCTAGTCTGGCAGCAAATTGTCAAAACTACTTTCTTCCCAGCGCTTAATGAAGAAGTATTTTATCCCAGACTTTGGGAGCGAGATAGCTTCTACCTTTCTCTCATCAATTTCTCTTCTCTTCCTTCCTTCGGAACTGACACGCAATTGCCCCCAAATATTACAGTGTCAGGCGTGTCAATCAACCAATAAATATTTCGATCAATGGATCCACGATACAATTCATCCATCACTTGCTTTCTTCTTTCTTGCTTTTATACTGTGTTTGAGAGATGAAGGTGTGTGTGTGTGTGGTTCTATATCTTCCTCCCACCTCCCTCTTGCCTCTCTTTCTGTCATTTCACATGAACAAAGAAGCGTGGAAATGTCTTTGTAATCATTTTTGTGGCGTTACTAATGCACGGTCTCGATCACATTCAGTGAAATGCGTATACATCACGATTTAATGATGTCGCCCACTAACTCATTTGTGCACTCGCACGTGCACACCCACTCTTTCTTTCTCTCTCTCTCTCTCTCACTCACTCTCACACACACAGGCGTCAATACATCACAGACACCTTTCAAACGAGTGTCAGTCGATGTGATCCTTGGCCAATGGCCTCAGTAAAGCCAGCTTTATCGCCTCTCCCGTACGAATAATCTGCCATTTAACAGAATTAGAGACCAGGTCAGGTCTGTCCCCAACGACTTCATCAGCATTGACAGCAAACGTCAATGAACTACCCTCAGAAAAAAAAGCGAGTGGAATAATTGGATACTGAGTAAAACTTGCTTACCAATAGAAGTTAGTTCCGCTAGAGTGCATTGCGAAACAACAAGCTTTGATTGTTTAACAAGAAGCTCAGACGATAATAAAACTAGATGAATAGCTGGGCCTGTAGTAAAACAAAATCATTGTTGGAGTCAAATGACTTTTTAGAGATGGTATCGGCAGGGCTAAATTTGTCTTCTTTTTGTAGAACTTGATTTTAGATTGGGTAAGTACTTACAACGTAGATGTGTATACTGTCTTTCTCTCTATCTATCCCTTAATTGTGATCAGTCCTAGGTAGGACATGATAAGACCCAGAAATGGAGTTACAACAGTAAGGTCTATCCTGTTCCCCTCAGTAGGTCCTCCATCTCACAGCCTGTCCACTGCTTGATGTATAGATGGAAGAATTGTAGTACAAACGAGGAAGAGTTTGAAGAAAATAATTGACACATCGAGTTTAATTTCTGTTTAATTTACAAACTATCCTTTTAAAGAAATTGATAAAATGCGTGCGATTCTCATCTGCAGTTCATTATCATTGACACAAGACAGACAAACACAACAGACATCCAGCGAACAAAGCAGAGACAAAAGAAATTATTTTGTCTCTCATGAAAACGAAAACCTCCGTTTCGGGGGAAAAGAATTAATCGCACTCATTCATTTCCTGCACTTATGGTCCCGAGACACAAACGAGGGTGTTCCGGGAGGAGCGCAGTTACAAATGAGCGGTCTCATCCCACACAATGGCCACCAGTCGGGGGGCAATAGCGTGTTTGACGTGGGTTCGACGCCAGCAAAGACCATTCACATTATCTCTGGAAATAGACGCTTTTGCAGGAGCCAGACACCAAACACCAGAGATTCCGCGAGTGGGACTCGTCCGGCGGACGGCTTGCAACCTGCCTCTGGCACTGGAAAACGCAGACACATTGTGTGTTGCCGAATGCCCGAGCTTATTCAAAGTAGGTGGAGGGGTTGGTGTGATGGGGTGGCTTGTGGAAAAGGGGTGAATGGATGAACACGGAGAGCGAAGGTTTTGTCTACGTGCTTGGCTAGGTTACCGGAAAGACCGTTTCTAAAACCACACGGATTGAGACTTTGTCGATCTGGACTGGAGTGTGGGTCTGACGGGCATGCGCGTGTGGGCAAGGCAAACACGTCGGGCCAACCGTCGGGTAGAGTGTCGTTTGTCTTTTGTGGCCGGTCAGGCCGCCCAGAGACAGTTGTTCCAGGCTTACGTTCCGGACTCACGGCATGTTGAAACCGTTATGGTGCAAAACTTCCTCGAAAAGTGTTTGTAAGGAGCGGAATGATTTTGAGATAACGTGATGTACTCTCGTCTTTTCCCTCTTTCTCCTTTTTTTTTTTCGTCCCTCGTTTTTTTACATTTTTTGAAGACTTTAGTTTTCCGTGTTTCTTGATGTGTGGGTTGTAATCTATGCTGATTGGGGTAAATGGCTAATAAGGCTTCAGAGGTACTATTTTCGGATCGTGTGAAACTAATGTAGATCAGCTCAACATGCCGAGTCTACTTCTGAATGAACTACATTCAGTAGGAGTAAATTATTCAAGGCATTTAATACTCTGCATTTTTTCGTTCAAATATCTACATGTTGCACTGACAAATATTCTATTATTTCCATAAATATGCTTTTGATGTCATATACTCCATTATTCCGATTGTGTTCGAAAGCAGAGAGGTCAGCAAAGCCACGTTGACACGGTCATATTTTACGCCAGACCGAGAATGTGACACACGGTATTGCTACTTTTTTCCATTAATTCGTCGGTGGCTTGCCAATAAAAGCACCAGATTGAGCGTTACAATGTTATTTGCTGTCTTTTGTGGCTTTGGCATTTTAGTGCATGCACGAGTGATGTCCAGCTACCCCTTTCCTCCCATCCTCAGCCAAACACACGCACGCACATAAACCTTTTCTCCAAATCATTTTAAACACAACGAACTTGCTCAAGCGTTAGCAGCTGAACCTTAAAGGAGATCAACCACTGGAACAACAATCACAAAACCTACTTTGCAACCTTACACTGTGATTTTTCTCAGCCTGCATAAAAAAAAACTACTTCTGCCCCGACAGTTTCGATTAAAAATTTCCCTTCAACGACTTCGTAAAACGAGGGAAAAAAAGTTTTTTTGGCCGCAGTGAAGCGAAGCGAACGACTGATTAACGCTGAACGACGCTCACTTGGGTCTTGTATCCATAAATACGACTTCCCCTACGGTCATTGCCCTTTGCATGTCCAGCATTAATGCTCCATGGAAAAAAAATTCTGGAAAAAGTTGCTGTGTCTTTGGGATTTGCTCAATTATTTTCTTCTTTTTTTTTTTGTGTGGTGGATTCAAGTCTTTAAGAACGCTAGGGTCAACCTCAAACCTTACTATAGCACAAACTTTGCTACTGTTATCTGTTGCCTTAACACGTAGGACAAAATAGAGAAAATTAAATTTCATACTGGGTCACCTTAACACTGGGAATGACTTCATTATAAGGGAGCCAAATAGGCAGGTGGTAGCTTGTACATAAACTGGTCTTCGAAAGAACGAGAGAAGATATAAAACGTTCAAGAAAGCTCACTAGCTTGTACAAAATTCGTAGTGTTTTGATAAATGGGGTCGTGTGCATGATTGCAAGAAAACAAATAAATAAAACGAAGGACAAAGCAGAGAAAAAGTCTTTTAAAAAAAATACAAAATGAGTGAGAGTGAGAGAGAGAGTGAGAGAGATATTAACATTTAAAGGTTTTTTTTTAAAGAAAGAGCAGATATTTTCAATTCAGCTTGGAACAAAGGATGACAAATAGAAGAGTGCGAAAGCAGGAATGAATGGAAAAAAAAAGAAATTTGACAAGAAAGCAAGACAGAAAGACTCCGTTATATTGAATGCAGGCATTATTTATGAAATATTCGTTGAGTTACATTCTTTATTCCATTCTTGCTTCTTCAGTCTTTTACGATATTTTTGTGTAAGGAGAGAGGGTTTTTGGTTACTTTTTTGTTTAAAAGAGCTACTAAGATGTAGGACTTCTTCGGGTTGACTATCCACTTTGCTTACCAGTCAACATCTTTCTTGGATGGTTACAAACGGCAGTAGACTATCGTGACAAGTCTCTACGATGTACTGTCACTGGTAAAGAAGGGGAAAACAAATGGATAAATCTTGAGTCCCTGTGTCTTAGAAGGAGCTGACGATTCTTGTTAGGACTGCTGCCGTTATCCAAAAGGGGTCGCAGAATTAAATTTGGTCCGAGGAGATAGGTTGGAAGGTCAAACAGTCGGATAGACTATGTTGACTAATTGAAGAGCTATTTTTGTTGAAGTCTGTAGAAGGAAAAAGGAAGAGGAGAGAGAGAGAGAAAAAAAAGGGTTGAGAAAAGAAACAAAAGTAGTAGAATGGAAAGAGGAAAACGTATTGGAGGAGCAGACACAGCATCAGGCATTCTGATTTGCATCTCCCTGGACGCAGCTTCGTCAAGGCTTCGCAGAAATGCACGCGTCTTTGCTGGTGTTTTCTTCGCGAGAGTTTGTGAGGAATCGACAACCGCTCACATCCGGGCACTGAAAGAACGCGCTGTCCCAGAAATTGCTATAGTTGTCAGTGCAGCCCATCCATCAGGATCAAGAGTCACCGTTTGCCACTGGGATTCGCGTACTTTGGCGAGAGTTTGTAGTCGCGGTAGCCTGGATCTTGCGCCAGCGACCTCTGGCGGCATGAGGTTACAGAAGAGACCTCGACCTCACGCCGACTGGGGCACGATGCTTTTCCCAGCATGCTGTACTGCATCTTGGGTGACCGACTAATGCAAGATTTTCTGACAAAGTTTGGATCCGTCCGAATCGTAAAAATAACATCCTCTTTCTAATACAAGCTACTCATACGTGATTCTTGTAGTATCAGTCAGTCATGCAGTCTGATCATGATTTGTAGACCAGGTAGCTAGCACACTGAGAAGAGAAGTTTGCAGTCCTTGCTGTGATGATCGGGAATACTTTGTAATCTCCAGACTTTGCTTTTTTTGTCTGATCCCACCTGACATTTTTGCTGTCAACCCAGGTACAAAAATTTGAATTGCTTATAAAAATATTACCATGCTGCGACTGGCACAACAGAAAAACTAATTTTCGCTTAATTACACAGACAACATTTGAGCCTGTAATGGAGAAAGGTGATCATAAGTGCTCGCTCTGTTTTCAGGTTGCCAGACGACACATGATGCATATCCATTAGCGTCTTGCTCTCTCGCTCACACGACTCTTTTATAAATTATTTACAGAGCAACTTTCTGTTGTTTTCTTTTTTTGTCTTTTTTTTTTTTAACAAATTTTTTAACTCGAAACTTATCTGTGACATGTAAATCCATACGACGGAAATGTAATCCAAATATTTGCAACAATATTCCTAGAGGCTGAGAGGACATCTTGAAAGGTGTCAGCAAATGGTGTTTAGGAACCGACGGCAAAAGTTTCATCTACTATGGATGCCTGCCTACGTCTGTCTATAACGGGTATATGTCTGCAACGACTACATTCCAAGAAATATATCTGCAAGACATACTTCTCTGCATTTGGGCACTACCAGGAATAAGCATCTCCAACGAGTAGCAACCTTCAATGGTTGTCTACCTCAGTATATAAAATTAATAAAATGGGTATCTTTCTGTAACGTGTGTCTTTCTCAAATGGGTAATTGTTAGCTACAGCTGGGATCTAAAATCCGTATCTACCTGCAATCTACCTCAACATACAGATGGATGTTGGCATCGTTACATCTAGTGGTGAGAGGAATATCGGGTCTCAGAGAAGAGAGTCCTGGAGCCGGCAGGGACTGATTGTGCAGGCCGCGGGCCAGAGCAGACAATGTGATTGATGTATATTCTATTACTCGTCTGGTGTACCTGCTACACACTTCTTCCCCGTTGCCCGTGTTTGCCGTGTGTGCAGTCTCGTCCACTTCCTTCATCAAGGCAGGAGTCCTGATTGGTTTCATTTTCGTGGCTTTGGTGTTTGGCTTCTACTTCAGTCTGTGTCGCGTTATGCGCTTGTAACTTTTTTATTTTTTTTGGTAGGGGTGGGTACATCCTGGGAAACATGGTCCTCTCGTTGCTTTAGATGGTGACGATCTCTGTCTTTTGCCTCAATCCGCCTGTCCATCATCATCATCATCATCATCCATCATCATCATCATGATCAATCATCAATCATCAACCATCCATCATCATCTACCACGCTGGCATTACTCAAACCACACAATGTTTCTTAGTAAAGTGATTAAGTTACCATAATGAAATATTCCAAGGAAAATAATTCTTACTGCTCTTCTCTCCCCTCTCTCTCTCACATCTACACGCAGTTCAAACTTTCTTTCTCCTCTGAATGTTTACCTTCTGTGTCGACCCTTCAGATTTGCTGGAGCCAGCGGGTGAATTTAATCAGTAGAGCTCCGCTCAGCAGCATATTATAAGAAATAAAGGTCCTTGCCACCCCTGACAGCAGTGCCACCCAATATCCTCCTCCTGCTGACGTCCCACGTCAGGACAGACTGCAACAGCTGGTCGTCTCCCCCAAGCTCCATGGTACCGGTAGTCCCCAGCAAAGTCTTCAAACCTTTAAAACCCTTGAAACTTGTCTTTTTGTTATTTGCACAGTTCATATGCTAGGGTTCTCTCCCTTTCTTCCCCACCCGATTTTTTTTTTTATGTTGCCCCTAACGCCAACGTGACTGTCTGTAAAGTATGCCAGCAATGCATGTATACCTCATCTTTTGACTTCCCTCCTGCACGAGGTTTGCAGGGATCGATGGGGAACATGTTCTCCTCCTCACTCACTGATGCTGTTTGCACAGCTGTGCGCGCTGCATGCTGGCATCAAGATCAATCATTCTTGCCTGCTATTTCCTTCTCCTTTCCATTTCTCCCTCCACTCCTTCCTCCCACATTCATCCTTCCCACGACACCTCGCAAAAATTGTTTAGGAGAAGGTAGTAAACATCGAGACAGATAAGGGAAGCGATGTGAATGGAAAGAAACGAATGGCGGCAAAAGATGAGATGAAAGAAGTCAACGCTAATCAAGACATATTTTTACTTTTTACCGTCTAATAATTTTTTTTAAATTTTTCTTTCTATCTAATAATAATTTTTGTTTTTGTCATTCAATGATTGGTTGACGGAATGGTCTTTGCAATTTCACTTTTCCTGCTGTCGGAAAACCCCAAATCGTTATGCCGTGGGCAACTTCTACCATTTGGATGAGTTGGGTTTTTTTTTAACTCTTAGCATTTACAAATTATCGTCTGAAAATTATGTTTTGCACGAGTCTTCTTTTACGAAAATGTAGCCATGCAATTAACTAAACATTACACCTTTTTGCATCTAGACCTGCTCACAGCTGAGTTGAACGACCGTGTTGTTTTGATAAGGTTTTGAGGTCTCCCATAAAATGCTAATTAAGCACTTTGCAGTCGTTTTGTCGTAGATGACATTTCTCTCAATCAGTTGATCGTACGAAGGATGCCAGCAGCCCCAACAAACAGCCGAGCTAGTGTAGAGGGTGTCTGGTGCACCATGTCAGAGTGTGATTGAAGACGTTAGGTGGAAGTGCAAGCTAGGTTCAGTGTAAGCCGCTCCGTTTTGCCAATACACGTTTTTAGCCGTAAGGAAAGATTGAAAAAAAAGACCAAAACCGTGAAAACACGCAAAGAAATGTGACTGGGGTTTGACTGATGACCGGACGATGTCATGCATAACCCCAAAGCAGTATGCATGTGCGCACGCATGCGCGAGACACACATTCTTAATCAGCAGCGCAAGTGGAGAGACGGAAATGACAGGGATGACTGATGCTGAGCATCGTTAGTGTCCAGGCCCACCCGATATACAGTGGGTAGCTGGCAGGTATACATGCGTGTGCATACACCTACAAACAAATGAACATATGGCAGGAAGCTTCCATGATTTATGTTCTTTCTGGATGAAAATAAACTTGCCCTGGGCTAGGTTGCATGCGAGTTCTTGCTTTAACAAAGATCCTAAGTCATTGATGTCAAGTGCAAGGCGACTTTGCTACGCCTGGTCTGAACAGTTAGCTTGCCACGAGACCGGTGTTCTAAGACTTATTTTCATGATCTCATACAACCAGTCCAGGACAGGTTTCTTTTCGCCCAGATTGAACAGAATCACCAGCAATTTTTTTGTAGAAAACTGAGTCGAAAACCTTGGGCTTAGCGTCCAGTCGTTCTTGCGATGCCCACATGCAACCCAACCCGGGGCTGGAAAAAAATGATTTTTAATGCTTCATGCGTCTTCTGTCCCCTCTTCACGGAAGGCAGAGACCGGAAAGAGGTTGTTAACGCACGCCACAACCCTGATTCTCTGGAAGTTTAGATTTTATCATTTCCTAAAACTGATTGCTAAACAAATATGTAATTACCGTCCTTTCCAGATGAAACTAGTGTCTGGAATTATTACATGAGGGTGCGAGCCACAAAATCACACTTTAGACAACAATACCCAGCCGCAAATAAACAATAACTACCCGATACATCAGTGGGATACCGTTGTGATTGTAAATATAGGAAGGGAGTGAAAGAGAGGGGTAGAACTATGATTTCCTCTCCGAATAAACAAGAGTGTTTATTCGCAGTCGCGAATAAAGAGTTCAAAGGTGACCAACACGTCAGGGCAAGATTTCTTGTGACAGGAGTGGCTATTTTCTGACTTGTGTAACTACGTCTGATGTGGGTGGAAGGACTGAAGAGAAAAAGGGGGACGGGAAAGATTTAAAAAGCAGTCATGCATACACGAGGCAGGAGATTAAACCACACAACCTGTCGGCATTGGAGGCAGGGCTGAATAATTCTCCGATATGTTCACTTTGATGTGTGATAACTTTGTTTCCCTTCATTTGATGGCATCGAGCCCTCCCAGCCTTGTTTGTGTTGGGAGAAATGTCATTTATGTAAACAAGCATGCTCCAGCTGTAGGTACTTGTAACAGAATTGAAACAGTGATTGTAATGTTGGATTAACTCTGTTTCTCCTCTACATTCTTTTGTGCATACACACATTGACAGATGCATGACACAAGTAGTCCAACTGACAGACGAACACGTAGATAATGAATGTGTACATCGCGGCAGGGCCAGCAATGACAGATGTTGTACTTAGGTCCAGAAATCATCCATTAATCGTTTGCAGATGTGTGTAAAGAATATGTCTCGCTGAAGCAGATGGTGCCTATGAAAATGTTCTTCCACAGAGATTTTTTTTAAATGCGTCCTTGAACTGACATTTATACTAACCTTTTAACATTTGAAAGGTCAAATAAAACGGAAATAAATAAAGTTTTTCTGATTTAATTGCTTGAAATGTTAAAAATAAAAATAAAATATTACAGCGCCACTGAAACTGGATGAACAAAATCCAAATCAAACATACTGTTTGTCAAGTTCTATCTTTGATCCATCCAGTGACCGTTTCTACTTTCTGTTGCCATCTGGAAAAGTTGTGCTGACCAGTCGGCTGGTTGGCTACTGACGTCAGAAAACTTCTGTAAAAGTTTTCTGCAACAGAAAATACTCCACAGTTCTGCACATCTTTGACAGAAGTTGGAAAATAAATGCAAATTCAAACGTGAAAAAATATACTTCCTGCAAAGCTGTCTGTGTGTGTGTGTTTGAAGGGGCTTCTGTGGGTTAGGGGGGAGGGGAAGAAGCTAGAGAAAGACACGCCAACTGTGCCGTTAATAAGACTTATCACTCCAGAAACTGTTGGCAAAGGCGGCAAGTCTTGTCGAAAAGCCACTTTTTTGTCCTAAAAAATGACATGGCAACGCTGGAGGGGTATGGGCCCCTCGAGAGCCGATATCTGCTGTTTGCTCACAACCTCGGGCAAAGCTGTCTGTTGTGTGCTTCAAATGAATGCCGAAGCTGCTTGTGAGCCGAGTGTTTGCGATAATCTCCCCCGACCATCGTCGCAGGCTTCGTCGGCAGCCGTGGCCAACGCCAAGTCTCCGGATGAAAATAAACAAAAAGTTGGATCAGAAAAAAAAATAGTTTGAGGGTGCCTTTCTTGATACGATTGTGGGTAGCTGGAAAAAGAGAGTATTCTGTGGAGCTGGTCATTTTAATATGTGTTCACGGATTGGATGAGTAGTTGGATGCGGTGAGAGGAAGAGCATCACGTGACACGTTCAGTTTACGTTGCGGTGGAAGTGTCGTAGCTAGACTTGCTTTGTGTTTCCCCGAACAGGAGAATAAAAGTGCATGCCTCGGATCACAGCAAATATCACTGGTGGTGAGCATTTAAACCTGTGTTTACAATCGTCTTCATGAGTGTAGCCCTGTATTTATCCTCGGGTTTTACGGAGCACCGCCCTTAACATCTTCGCTTTTTGTTGCCCTCGAGTGTGTATCCCGGGTAACAAATGTGCTGGCGTCTAGAAATGAAGATTTTTTATATATTTTTTTCGTCCTTTCTCCTCAAACTTTTTTCTTTCTTTCTTTCTTTTATAGAAATTTTACTATTTTTCTTATTCTGCTCCTTGAAACGGGCTGATGGCCTCGTCAATGAAGAAACCCAAATTTTTTATTTCTTTCTATTAGCTGTTTCCGAAACAAAATGTTTGCTGTAAATATTCATCGAATAGGGGAGAAAGTGATATATAAAAGTCTGGTTTGAGATTAGACAGAAAAGAAATTTGTAAAGAATCATTTGTAATCATTGTATTGGTTAGAGGAGCTGGAATCCTGACAAGGAGACAGTGCTTCGTTTTCAAAGTCTCTGTCAAGATCTGGTACAATGATGGTGGCAGTCATGATGGTGTGTTGGGACTTGAGCGTGCACGTGCACTACGTTTAACGAATTCATCGAGTGGAAGCTGTGTTTCTTTGCTGGACTGTGGAAGGAGTGATGAGTAAATGCAATTTTCGCCTGTCACCGCTTTCCTGCTTTACCTAAGACCTTGATTCCTTGGTGATAAAGTTGGGTTTAGCTGCTTCTTTATTTATCTTATCCACAGATGAATTTGATTTTGTAAAGCAAATCGATGGTGGTCACGACAATGATAGAAAATAGTTACAGCTAATCAAACTAAAGGAAAAGCCGCTCAAACGAAAGAACATAAGATCGTCAAAGAGATTTGTAAGTAAAAAAGAATGTAATAACGCATACGAAGTCTTTGAAAGAGAAGTTTAAAAGATAAGGTAAAGAAATTAATAGAGTAATAGAGAGAGATCGAACCAAAGAAATAATTAGATGTAACTAGCTCTTATTTTGTTTGTTTGTTTGTTTGTTTATTTGTTTGGTTGTTTTTAATCTGAGCACACTTCCACAATGTAATTTTCTACTAGGATTAATAAATTTTGTCATTGTCATTGTCACGAAAGATAACTGAATGAAAAAACTTGTCACGACAAAAGAAATTTAATTAAATGAAGAAATATTCCTGATGAGAGACATTTAATGAAGTGAAGAACTAGTCAACGTCAAGGAAGGAAAACGACGCAAGCAACCGACGAGTTCAAATAGAACAGGCTTTGAAAAAAAAAAAACAACAACAACAGCAACAACCAGTCAGTAAGAAATCAATGGACAGTAATCGTAGAAAGCTACAAAAAAAAAAGTTTCTCCAGCTCACTGAACTATTGATGAATTTCTCGCGGTGTATGATAATAGAGATGGGCGGATGAAAAGAAGTCGGTTGGGCTCGCGAATTAATTATGAACAAATGTTGCGATTATCATTTATTTCCAGCAACCGCGAGTGTTGGAGCTCAATACAGCTTATAAATAAAAGACGTGTTTTAATAAATATTATGTTCTTGACAGACATAAGCAAACAAAACCGTATATTCCGATGAATTTGCGCGCTCCTCGACAAAGAAATAATGTTTCTCAGTACTGTTATCTGCATGTAAAGATAGAATGAGGGTCCACCCAAAATTTGCCTTATTGGGAAAACATTTAGCGTGTTAGTAGTTCTTAAATAATAAGGCTAAACTGTTCAGCGGCTGAGCAGTATATTGAGTATATTCATAGTTTTATATTGTAATAATAAGATTGCAAACTGTGTAGTGGCCTAGCGGCATTTTTTTCTCTGTAGTCTAGGGGACAAAGATTCCATGAATTATTTGTGTATTCTAGAGAAATGGGATTCCTTGGTCAGTTTGTTGTTCTACAGAACCACAGGTGTTATCCTACCAGCATTTGTTAGAATGAGTGAAACAGATGGAAGAGTTGATTGTCCTCCATATTTTTTGTTCGCATCTGTCAATAGACCGCAATCGGTCAACTGCTAGGGCTAAACTAATTAGGCTTTGCTTTTTTCAAATCTTCAGTAAATTCTTTCCAACACATGTCTAAAAACAAGACCTTTATGTCAGACATGGAGTCAGTTACATCAGTTATCAGTTATCAGTTACAAGTATGATGAGCATGAGATGATAGGGAAAGAAGGAAACAGTGTATGACAGTCCCCGTCATCTGAAAAATATTAAGACCATTAATCATCCCAAAAAACAAACTCCCTCGGTTTCATAAAAGAATGTCCATGTGAAATGACTTCGATTCGAAATGTCAAAGAATTAGGAGAAAGAAAAAAGGTTTTAAAACATATGGAAATGCAAGAGTCGATTAGTTTTGCGGCGGTTTCTTTCTTTTTTTTTTCTTTTTTTTTTTTTTCTCTCTCTTCTTCTTCTTTTTCGCTGGCCAACAAGACTTTTGGAAAATCGGTGAAAATATGTTGCAAATATTAGTTTCTATTTTTTTTTTAAGTTGGCAGCTTTCGACTTCCGTCTTCTCTTGTAAGGTGTCACCAGGCAGCCTCGTATTGTTATGTCGAAATTCTCGTAGGATTCGGCGGTCTTTTCAATCGTCGCTGACATTGCTGGGCCTTTGTCCGATGTAGCACTGAGTGTTTTTATATTTCACTCTTTACAATTTACATTTCTGTCATTTTCTTTTATTCTTTCATTCTTTTCTTTCTTTCGTCTTCATTACACTCTTTCTGCTTGATATCAGCCAATATTTTTTTTATCCCGATTAAAAACTAAATTTACTTGATCGTCCTTGTATGCAATTCCTTAAAACCGAATATCCTCTTCACACTATTAATAATAAAATTTCATGTTTTGTAACCTATACTTATTTTTTCTTTCATGAATATCACACACTTGTGTCTTTTCTCCCTGTCCAGTGTATGTATGTCTCGCAAGATTTCGTTTATCGTCGGCGGTGCTAATAGTCGCCTGTCGCCAGAGTGGACAGTGTCGTGGCATCGAATTAGCAGCAGTCATTACCCGGCACTCTTTGCAGACTGAGGTCACTCTTCATGCGAGGACCACCACGTGCTCTTCCCTTGTTCCTGGCAATGAGTCGTCGCCCGCTGGGTTTCGTTTGTTCCCAGCGTGGCCGACGGTGGCGGCACTAATGCCGAGGAATCCCCTCAGCGGCAGGCAACTCGATTCTGCACGCCGTGTCTCCTCCTTGCTCCTTGGCCGGAGGTTGTCCTCAGGGACGGCATAAGGTTGGGAGGGAGGAGGATAGGGGCAGGAGGAGCATCAGAGGAAGCTGCTTCTTGTTTGGATGAGTTTCCTGGTCTTCAAAATTGTGTAAACCGTCTTTGAATGACAATGAGAAGCTGGACCTTCTTTCCTTTTGCATGGTTTTACCAAAATTCGGAATACTTAGGTTTTGTTGGTATCATTCCTGTTTCTTTATTCTCTCTCTTTTCTCACTCTATGGCCGTCCAGTGGCGCAACGGTTAGCGCTTGTCTTCTATACAGTGAGGATTTGTCGTCCTGGATTCATATCTCTTCTCGGCCACACTGTTCTTTCTCTTCATGTGGCATCTGTTCCCATGGCTGGCTGATTTACCGCGAGATAGCTTTAGTTACTGACTCGGAGTAAGACACCAATCCTCTCTCGTTGTCTCTTTTTTTAATAAAGAATTTGTCTTATCATTATCTCTCTCGTACTAAAAATATTTCACTGTCATGTGTGTATGCAAACATGTATGTGTGCGCGTGTTCGTGAGTGTGCAAAGGCGTCTCCGCTTTAGAGAGAGAAAAAAAACCGAAGAACTGAAAGAGACTGAAGAGTACAGGAAAACCCTTAATTACACCACCAGACGAGCTAACTCAAGCGGGACTGAGTAAAATCGTGACCAGCTATTGTTCTACTGCCCCACCACCACTACCACCACCACCACCACCACACACCTCTTTCCTTTTGTTCCATGTGACCACACAATACCGATGACCCAGCGCTGACCTCCCACGAGCGTGCGTCCTTACCCGGGCTGAAACCCAATGTTACTCTGGCCTCGCCTCATCGCCGCTGCTGGAGTGCTACAACAGCACGTGCAAATCGTGAAAGAGAAGAAAGAAAAGAAAGAAAAGACTAGTATTGCCGCACGCTGCGGGTCAGAAGATGATCGATTGGATGGGGCACCGGAGACTTTTTGTTTTTTGCAACGCGGTTTGCAAACTTGTCCTCCTGTTGGCCTGTACATTGTCCGCGGGAATATTAACAATTTTTGCAGGTCTCTGCTACATTCCAAGCATTTATCGGATGGTTACGGGTAACAGATTCCTCTCCACCGTCAACTTCGTTATGTTTACCCCTCTGATTGTATGTCTCCGCCTCTCTTCCTACAAATGTATACACGGTCACAGCTTTAGATTTTCAGGAAATGAATGTTGAGGTTTTTTTTTTTTAACATTACTGGTTATTGGACTGTTGTAAGAATAACGAGGAAATGTTTTACTTTATTTAAGGACTTTGTGATACTGTTGGTTTTTTTTCCCTTCATTTTTGTTTTGTTTTGAATCTACTGATGGATTTAGTTCGGCATATCGATGATAATGGCATGACATACATATATTCTTCTACGGCCACAGACACTCCCATAGTACCCTCCATTGCGTTTTTCGCATAAACTATTTTGCTTTTTCTTTACGGCACCTTAGACAATTACTTTGCTAGTATCAGGTACTCCATTACATCTTCCATAAACTATTTTGCTTTCTTTCTCCGCGACACCGTAGACACCACTTCGCTAGCATCAGACACTTCACTGCATTTTTTCCATAAACTAATTTGTTTTCTTTCTTCATGACATCGGCTCTAGACTATGTCGTTTCCTTATCTTCAGCTGAAAGCAGCTGCTTGTATTTCGACTGGTTCGGATCTGCATCTCCACCGGCTCTGTGGTAACAAATGAAATAAGTAGAAACGTTTATTTACAAGGCTGTCCAATATGAACATTTCCCACCAAATGCAATCTAAGTTCATAGGGTTCATAAAAGATTGCATTGATAGTACATTAATTTTCTTCTGTTGAGTACCATTGTTTTGGAGATATCAGATTTCAAGCATATTTGACCCCCATAAGTGAACCCAAAGGTATTTCATTCTTGCTGTCTAATAGCAGTGGAAAATGCTGTCTCAGATGTCTCAGTGTCCTGTCTCAGATGTCTTAGTGTGCCGAGAGGCACGCCGGTTCGATACCCGTGTAACGCAGCAAACTTCCATCCCGCCAGTCGACCCAGCTGTCAGGAATGGGAACCTGACTATATAAATGATTCGGTAAAGATAAATCAGTGAGGGAGAGGAGATAGGAGATAGACCATCCACACATAAAGCTGACCCAGAGAAATGTGAGGTCTCTAACACCTCACTCCCCAAAGACCTAATAAAAAAGTTTACTATGCGACCTTTATCTTCCTCCGGATACCAGCACAACACACCGTTCGTTTTAGTCAGACCGTCAGAAAGTCCTATAATAACCAAGGTTAGGCCCTTCTGACACACGAGGTATCTCTGCACAGGTTGCCTCGATCATTAATGAAGCATGACTTTCTCTCAATCACTTTTTTATGTTTTGGAACGCCATGGTAAGCAAACGTCATTCCATTAGGTCTTGGCCAGCCATTAGCAGCGACTTTCATTGGTCAGAGTCAGCACGTGACGGCTGGCGACCTCCGTGTACAATCATCTTCTGCATGGCCTCTTTAAATATTGACAGGTCCGCATGGCACGTTAGCGCCCAAGAAGCTATTAGCAAATTACTGCCCGCACACTTCGGTTTACCAAAAGGCATTGGGCTTTTTCCACCTCTCATCACTTAAAAAAAAAAAAGAAAAAAAAAAGAAAACATATTGATACCAGCAGATTCTGCTTGTGACTAGAAAAAAAAAAGATTTATGCCTCTAATCAAACATAGCACTAAACAGGTGCTTCAGCTGATTCGAGCTGCGGGCAGATCCTGGAGCTGTAAAATATCCCGAAAGATTCTGTTTACGAGCATGCCGGACATATTTATTGTGGAGGTCGATCAACAGGAAAGAGGCGGGTTTGGCGAAATAAAATGTTTATATACTCTGTGGAAGTCTGGGAGTCACATATTACAGTGAGATATGGAAATGGAAACAGCTGCACATCGGTGCTTAAAATACCGAGTTATATTTATTTTTTAAACTATATCTTAAATTCATTTTTCTTTGCAGAATGCAAGGATCCAAAGATTGAAATAGAATCTTTGATATTTTTAAACTTTAAGGTGTTACCTCACCTCCAGTGAGAAAGGCTGATCATCCGTTATGTTCAGTTCCCCCTGGCGCGGGTTATCGTCTCCCCGACTAGTCGTGGTCAGGCTGGAACACTTTATGGAGGAATCGTTAAATAGCCGGCAGCTGATTGCAAAGCTTATGCATCTCTAGGGTTTTGTGTAGGCAACGCGCCAGTAGTGGGCGATATTATCGCCCAGAAAGCCCGAAACAATATACAGGAGGACGAGAGTCGTAAACTGTGACTGCAGTCGTTAATGGTCAGATAATTTAACTGTCAGTACCGACCTAGGGCCTCACTTTAGCCCCAGTGGCTGACCTTCGTGAGATGTGTCCGATTAGTTTGAAGAAATTTGAAGCTGATTTATTTTTTATTTGAGGTTCTGTTTTGGCACATTGTCTTTTGGGGAAGGCATGTCTCCCCACAATCGGCAAAATGAGGAACACTTGCAAAAATGTAAGATGCAGACGTTTCTCTCTTTGTTACGTTGTATACTTGTCTATGGTGAATAAGGTCTAATTATTTTTAGACAGAATCTTGTGACATCTGAGCTGACGATTGTACGTAAAATGTTATAGACGTTTGCAAAGCAAAAACAAACAAACAAACAAACAAACACACAAACAAACACACAAACAAACACACACACAAACACACACACAAACAAAGGAAAACAAAGTTCCTTCTCCAATAACACAAAGAAACAAACAAACAAACAAAAACCAACCTAACAAACAAACAAACAAACAAACAAACAAACAAACAAACAAAAAACAACAAAAACATTGTGATCTTCAGAATCGCTGTCTCTAAATGCAAAGGCTGGTAAATTTCTTGCTAAAACATGATTACGCCAGCTACTCGACAAGTAATGAAGCGCTGAGAATCCATGAAGGCTCGTTAACATTTGTTGGCTCAGTAAACATCGTCTCTGTGTGTTTGTGCTTGTTGGCTGCCCTTGCACAGAAACATTAGACACTGAATCCACAGTGACAAAACACTGAGGATGTCTCAAAGGTCGCCTTAAAGACAGATTTTAGGGACAAAACAGAATAAATGTGGAGTCTGACGATCTCTGCATTGCCTGCGCCGAAGGTGTTTGACAACTCCACAGCAGGGAGGTATTTCACAGGTAGAGGTTACCAAGGTAACTGATTATATATAATCTGTCACCCAGGTAAATGGGTGCGTGTGTGTTCATGAGATCAACAAAATAGAACCGACAGATAAAAGGTGTTGAAACCATGCATGAGAAACACAGTAGTTGTCTAATGAAAGTTAAAGTTGTCTTACAAGTTTCATTTATTTTGGCGTGTTGACTTTTCGATAAACGAAAGTTGGGAGATTAAAATGAAAATGTGCTGGAAGCACCAGTCTGGTGTGACTAGAAAGGTTTATTTAATTAACAGAAGTGACAGCATCGGGATGACTGTGTGGTTTTACTTCTTCAAACAAATCATCTGTTTTTAGCTGCAAATGACCGAAGCAATGATGTCTGTCAACAGGAAAAGTGTAAGTCGGGGCAGGATCTGTTGCCATCGGCACACATCAATTAATGAGCGATGCCTCCTCCAGAGAGCGAACAATTGAATGACATCAAGCTTGGTCCGCCCGCGGAGGGACCAGTAGTTATAAAGGATTGAGGGAGGAAACTTGACGGATCAGCGGCAACAAAAGGTCATGGTTCACTGGCTTGGTCTTCGCTGCTTATCAAAAGTTCTTTTTCTTACTGGAGCCTCTGGCTTTCAATGATTGGAACTTTCACCACACACAAGTGACACACATCTAGGTATAAAATAAACAAGAAAATGTCTTAGAACCAAACAGTTAAAAGCATTTTATTTTCGGAAGAAATGAAAGTTTGCCATTGTTAATATTCAGGTAATTTTAACTACTTGGCGGCTCACGAAAAGGGATTTTATCAGACTGATAGACAGGCTAGTTTTCTAACCAAATAGGGCAATTTTATCCATGGGTTAAAAACGAACCCTCGCCTCCGCCACCGTTGAAGTCGCCAGGTCAAACCCAGGTCAGCAAGCTCCCCTTGTCCTCAGTCATGATCAACGCCTTCGAGCTCCAACCCCCTCCCTCTTCCTCCCACTTAGAGATTGAGCATCGCACGAACTTAGGTTGGTGTGTAGGAAGGTTGTTCTAACATTGCCAGGTGCATCTTGAAGGTGGGCTTACTGGAATCTTCATTGATTGGCGCTAAAAACATCGAACACTGAACTCTCGTAGCTGAGAGGAGTTGCGCACAGGCAGTTCACGGACTTGTAATTCTGTTTGTAGCGATAACATGACACTAACCTAGTTTGCCTTGTAATCTTTCTTCCTCTTGTTTGTGTGTGTGCGTGCCTGTGTGCATATGTATGTGTGCGTGCCTGTGTATTTGTGTGTGTGTGTGTGCATATCCTTGTATGTGTGGTGGGGTGAATGTGCGTGTGCTTACATGCCTGGTATAGGTGTCTGGCGGCGCCTGTCGACTGGATGCTTTTCAAAGCGACATTCACTTGCTGACAGTCGCGTCAGGGCTCTCAGGAGATGCTTGTCTCCCAGGAAGAATCCAAGGAACCTGGTTGGCGGTGAGCCAGCCTGCGTGGACCTGACGCTGTCGCCCAGCTTCTCTACCGCTGCCGGAGTTCAAATCTCTCCTTTCGCACATCCTGTTTGAGAAAGTGTGGGACTTGCACACTCTGACAGAAATATTCCAATGGTTGAGGTCTTCATTGGAACTACGTATTCGTTGCTATAATGACAGGATAAGTAAATGCGTGCTTACCGGTGTGAAAGACAAAATGACTGGAGCGGCAAGTTGTACAGCTTTGTGACTATACGGTTTGCTGTACATGGCCACATCCACTCCACTCGCTCCTCGTTACTACTCAGGGATGCAGTGCAGCCGATCTGGCATCCTCCACGGGAACCTGTGGTATGTCTGGGCTCTCTTTTTCCTGTGCATCCATAGGGTTCGGAGTTGAGAGCATAGGTCACGAGTAGACTGTTCTTATTCACACCCCACACACCCCCTCCCGTCGTTTGGGTTTAACATCAAATTATCTGACTCTCTTTTTTTCCTCAGTCGCTCTCTGATCGTTATGCGAGTATTCGTGCACCCATATCAAAAGGTCACATGGTTCATTGAGTGCGTGCGCACCAGATCATTGGCCGGGTACTTTTATGTATCTACTTCGTGCAGTCTAACCATGCAGACCAGACAAAGATCAATAGCCTGTATTCGTGGAGCTGTTAACTGCTTCCAGAAACTGTTTATGAGCCGTCTTTCTGGAAGGTTCTCCGGAGAAAGAAAGAGGCAGAGTGAAATGTGGTGTTATTTTTGGGGGGCGGAAAAATATTTACGCTTTTTCCTTGAAACCAACCCCGAGCTTTCGCTGCAATTCGCTTCTTTCTTTCTTTCTTTCTTTCTTTCTTTCTTTCTTTCTTTCTTTCTTTCTGTCTTTCTGTCTGTCTGTCTGTCTGTCTGTCTGTCTGTCTGTCTGTCTGTCTGTCTGTCTGTCTTCTGTTCTCGAAATACAGACAAGTACCCTCAGGCATAGGTCGACAATACCGACTTACAAAATATCAGAATTAATCAGGCGTGTCTATTTACAAATTTATAAAGTTTTACTTCTTTTAGAGCATAAATAGTATTTTGCACTGATCTTTAACCTCTTCTTAGAAAAAAACACAGATGTGCACCTGACTAAACCCTGAAGTTTTTGTTTTAGTCTTCGCACAGATTTTATGTTGTCGGCCTTTAGTTCCAGTGTCGGTAGGCGTCTCTGGAAGCGTGAGATCTGTCGACACGAGCTAAAAGACTCCATTCTCGGTGTATCAGATGTTTTATTTCCATCGACTGGTTCCACGGTAGCTTCGAGAGTCTACTGCCATGATACAAGGACATAACTGTTCTGTGAAACTACAAGGAGAGGTCTGGCGGGAGCAGGGTGGTGCCTTTTACACCATCATTAACCATGGGACAGGAGCAGGCCATTAAAAACAAAATTGATTAAACGTGTGTTATTATCTTGTTCAACTGACAGGCCTAGTGATGTATAGTTATAACTAGATATGCAAGACGGGACAAGACCCCCCCAAAAAAAAATTGTACCGAAGTTCTGAAGACTTTAGCTCCACAGCTTCAATTCTGGGGATTCAGTTTGAAGACACTTGATTGTCTGTCTGTCACTTTTCTTTCACATTTGCAACTTTTCCCCCATACTTATTCACTCACTTATTCACTCTTGCTTCTAAAGATGGTTTATTCGCATCTTGGTCTGAAATTTCTTTTCATAACTGTCTCTGAGTAGCTACACTACATCATTTTACCCGCGACACACTTCCAGTGTGTTCAACTTTATTGAAAACTAAGAGAACGCAGGTTTGTTTCCATCACGATCTTTGAATTATTATATTTTTCATTAAATGTCGGTCGAAAGCGCAGTTTTTGTTTCTCCATCTCTATCAGATAAATATAGATTATACAAAATAAAATATAATACAATAAAAGCTATTTAGTGACAAATAAAAAAAATGTGTAGCAAAAGAAAATGGGTTTGTGGGGAACAAACACGAGTTAGCAATCAATGACGCGTTCTGTGCAAAAAAGTAAATATACTTAAAACATATCTTCCAACACCTGAGACTCTCTTTTTTCAATGGATCGGATGTCAGGATACATTTCACAATTGTCTGGCCAGCTGTGGATAGTCTAATTAGTTGCGAGTGCGTAGGAAGAGTAGACCATTTTCTTAAGTGACATTTCCAGAGTTTAAAAACTCTGCAGAAAATGGTTTTTTTCATTCTAAAGAATTTTGATTTTGGAAAATTGTTGTTTATCCTGTCTTTTTTAACAACCACGTTCAAAATATTATTAAAAATAAATATTCTAAACCTTATAGAATATGGACTTACCACTAAATAGAAAATGTTCAATATTGCCATCTACATTAAGTTGGTTTTGTTCAGCGAGGTTGGAGATCTGCAGAGGTAAAAGAAAGTGTTTCAAGAATCAGTTTTAAGGTAAATATATTTCTCGAAGTTCATACAGAGATGGTGACATCTCTAATATCAAATGTTTTACAGACCTTGTGACCATGCAGATTAAAAGTAACAACTTACATGTAGTGCCACAAAATTAGATACAATATACTGTACAATCCATTCTGGGCTATTTCTTCTCTTATATCTAAAACTTTGTAAGGACAGCAGTTGATGCACCTCCAACTTTATGTTAGAAAGTTTTTTCCTGCTCGTTTGCCAGTAGTCCCGTGATGCTCATCAATTAGCACGCAGCCTGTAGCACTGACCCGGCACGTGACCTGTGTGAGCCTCTAAAAACTAGGAGCAGCCGCCTTGTGAGATGTATTACACCAGAAGATTGGAGGTTAACTATGTGAAGTTTCCTTTACTGCTCCACGATCGTTTTTATCTCACACTTAAGAAGTTACATGGCAAAAACAGACCTGTTTTCTTTTTCATTGTTTCTTTCTCTTTTTTTCTTTCACATCAGTTTCGATTCATTTAAAAGAAATGCCGTTAAGATCATCAGGGTGAGCGAATGTTTTTCCTTCCTGCATGTAGCATGCTAGAAGGCAAATATGTCAACAGTCGTACGTAAACAAAATTAATAAATTTGGCACGTGAACTGGTATGACATTACACATTTTGATTCTCGGCAGAGCCGCCTTCATTATTGCTCTATTATTACACCAACACATAATTATTTGTCGAAAAATATTGCATTCCCACGTCTGTGTCTAAATGATTTAAAAAATGAGTGGTTTCATCGACATTTCACACGGGATTTTGAATATTATTCAGGGGCTGTAATTTTCTCCTGAAAGTTATTACTTAATTGTTTATTATTACCAAGGTTAACATCTAAACGTGAATCCAGTGTTTGTGACGATAAGAGATTCGCAGCGGATTGATAGTCATTTTTCAAATATCTTTAATTCCAGAAAAAAGTGCTGATTGCTTTCGAGAATAATAGACTGCATCTCAGTTTCAGCAATTTAGGGTATCTGCTAGTAACTTTTGTCCAATAAAGTCTGTCGCCTGCAGCTGGTAAATAAGAAAGAAAGAAAATAAGAAAAGCAAATATGCAGAAGCAGGTTTCTACTTCAAAACTGGTGACGACAGTAGAAGAAATGGCTGACAGTGGCTGCATGTTGCCTAGCAGCTGATTTCCGCTAATGAGATGCGATCCCGAGGCTTTCTGGCACCGTCGTTTCTGTGGAAAAAGCAGACAACTCTGATCTTCTTCTTTGGTCTTGATGGATCTTGAAACGTCTGTGCCCTTATTCTAAATTATATCCTTTTTCATAACTGTTAAAGAGGAGGAGCAAAATGTTAAACACTACTGGTAGAACGCTTGTTGACTTTGTAGTAGTCATCAAGACTCTTAAATCAGACTACCCTCGAGATATGTCGGAGGTACTCTGACATAACCTTCTGACCCCTGACTTAATAACTTTGGTAGTTTCTCTGAAGTAAAAGAACTATGTATTTAAATATTTTCTTATTTATTTCGTCTGACTTTTTCCTTATGTTAGAATAATGAATACTTTTGCTCATATTCTGTTGCCATTACTGCTGGGAATTTCTGCTCACTTCATTTTAGACTTACTGGGCTTCTTTGAAACATCAAGTCCTTTAAACGGATGCTGGGCCCCTGTTTGTCTTTCTGCGTGAGAGAGCAGGATTACTATTAGAATAAATCTTGCTACCTCTATCTGCAGTGGAGCAGAAGGTTTCCAGACTGAGATGTTTATGAGTGCAGTTGGCAGTCTGTCCTTAGAGCTGTTCAGCCTCTGAAAGAACAAGGTCAGTTTGCGAGGTCAAGGCCTGAAAAGCTTCAGTCATGAAGATGCTAACTTCCTGCTTCTCAGTGAGTGAACAAGTGAGAAAGGCACTGAATGCCCACGCAGCTAACATAGTGAAGGTGACCAAATCACGGAAGAAGGAATATAAAGACGACCATCCCTCTCTCTCTCTCTTGCCTTAGGGTTATGCAATTTTTGAGTCATAGCTAACAAACCTTGCCCTCGTGAGATCAGTATCCATTTTGAGAACAGCAGCACCCTGCTATCCTGTTATCGTCTTTCTTCTCTGTTTTTTAATATACGTTCTAACCTAACGTTTCCACTCTTTTTCTCCTACACTCCATCAGCTCCAGTTTTAAGACAAGATGCGACCTCATAGCTTGTTATCGTTTTGTTCTGATCTTCGACCCACCCCCGAAATACATCCCCGCTAACGTTTTTGTTTTCCTTCTTCATTTTGCCCTGCAGGTTCCTTTCGCTGTATTCTTACTCAATCCTTTCGTGATTCCTTTTTCACTTAAGCTTTCATCTTGTTCTTTCAATTCTTTTCTCCCTCTTTTGTTTGTGTCTCTCTCTCTCCTCCTCTTCTCTTCCCCTCTCTCTCTCTGAGTCATCTAGTGCGGTTTTGTCATAGGGACTTTGCCTCTTATAGTCCTTGTCCTCCTGTTTGGGAGAACCGGAAAGTCTTCTCTTTCTTTTCCTTTTGTTGTACTTTTTCATCTTCTAAATCTTCTTTTTTTCCTGTTGTCTTCTTTTTAGCCAGTCTTTTGGGTCTTTTTAAAGAATTAAAAGAAATCTTTCTATCTTTTTCTAATGTCACCCTCTCTGCTGTTTTAGTCATTTTTCCCCTCTTTTTGCTGCTGGCTTTGTCCTTTTGTTTGTAGGCGCTGTCTTTTTTGCTCCTAGGCTGTGTCCTTTTTGTTCTTATATTTTTAATTCGTATATTCATATCTGTTTTCCTTTCTTCTTTTGTCTATTCATCTTTAATCACCACACTTCTTCATCTGCTCTGCTATTTTTCCAATTTGTTATCTTCTCAATCTTTTCTTTTCATCGGTTTGTGGCATTTCTTTTGCTAGCTTTTTATTTTTTGTTTTAACTCCTTTGCTCTCTTTGCGCCATATTCTTTCCTTCAAAAAAAAAATTCAAAAAAAATCTGTCACCTCATTGTTCTCTATGGTTTGAAATCTTCAGTATGTCTCGAGGGCTGCAGAATAGTTCGTTGTAAGACAATGCTTATGGAGACGTGTCTGCAGTGCACATTGTCGGGGTTCTCCATCATCGCGTACGTGCGAGGTTTCAATGGAAGAGTCGATAAGATAATGGCTGCTCACGTGACCAAAAACGCGAGAAAAAACTTCTTTAAATGGCGAAAAAGGCGTTCCGAGTTGTGTGCATACTTATTCTATAAGCGAGTGAATCAGAAAACGATTGAATGAGTGAATGTCTGTAGGTTTTTGCGTGCACGCGCGCATGCGTTTTAATATTAGTGTGTGTGTGTGTTTGTGAATAAACAAGAATTGGAACTAGACCGAACAATAAATAATCAAACTTCGCTTGTCAGCCTGTTTGAATATTAAATCGGCACTGGTTGAGGTTAGAGTTTTGTACAGATGGATGAGCGTTGATGTTTACATGGTTTTGTACTAATCGATCTTTGTTCTGATTTTACAGTTTTGTTTAAATTGATATTTACTTTCGTGCTAGCTGATACTCGCAGGTTGTATAGTTTCTCTCATTCACTTAGTTTACAGAGTTTTGTTTAAACCAATATTTAATTATTTTTATAGAGTTTAGTTGTGGACGTCTTTCTCTTATCCTACTTCCCTCCCACACACACCCCTTCACTCACAAGCACTCGTACACACATACACTGTAGACAAGCAAACACAGTTGTTCTCGCAGGTTGTATACTTTTTCAGGCTTTTCTTTATCTTGACACAAGCCCCACAACTTCACCAGCTTCGTCTGGGAGTCTCATAAAATTCTGCTTCAGACTTCTTGTACCAGGAAGTCTACAGTTAGTCCGCTGCCCTCCCTCTGACATGTGGTCGGTACCTGTGTAGTCTTCAGCTGGCGGGGGTCAAGCTAGGGCAGCTGGCAACGACCGCTGCGTTTAAATTGCTGGCGTGAAGGTTTCTACCCCGGACAGCCTGCCACCTCCGCCTTGTTTGCAAATTTGTTAAACACAGGCCTCCGGGTGGTCGAGGGCGTTGAGTACAACAATCAGGGGAGGGGACACTTGGAGGGCGAATGGTTGTAGTGTTCTTGTACAGAACATCTCAAAGCCAGCTACCGTTTGCAGATCGCTGAAGGATCTCGGATGGTACATATTGCAGACTGTAACATTACAATGCTGTGATTTGTTTGTTCTCTCCTACCAGTGTTGAGACTAGTGTAAAAGGTCCAGGTCTTGACTCGAGAAAAGTTCGAGAAAAGAATCTAAAAGAAGACAGAAGATGGAACACAGTCTTGGGAGAATTCGTGAAATTGTGTCTGGCAAGGATCATAACTGTGGACGACTGTCACTTGATTCAGACATATCTTTTCTTCTAAAACTATTATGATCGGTTTTCTATTTAATGGAAGAGCTTTCCTGGGCAATCGTTCTGAAAAGCTGCCTTCTTTATTTTCAAAAAGAAGTGTGCGACGGCTTGCTAGATGTGGTGCCGGCACAGCTATCTATATTGACAATAGTAAGATAAAGTACCTTTGGAAGAACTTCAACTTCCCTGTACAATTCTGTACACCACTGAACATCGTCAAAACACATGCATCAAAAACCTTTCCGCATATCTGCTCTGATTTTCACGTGGTAACAGTTTTATTTCTTATTAAAGACTCTAATAACTTCTAGTATTTTATTTTACTTGCGTGTCTTCGCAATTTTATCCGTATTTTAACACAAGCCGGCTAACATGTCGTCTGCTTTCTAGCTCCCCAGGTAAAAAACCCACCACGTGATTGCAGCCTGTGACGTCAGTTGAGAAACCCTAATTTCATCGAAAAAGAAATAATTTAAGGGAGAAGAACATGGCTGTCATAAGGCTATGTCATGTACAGACAAATGACTGTAACTGTAGTTGCCACTTCGATGGATGATTTTATTGCCAGTACTGACGTCACATTCATCTTCCATTAGAATTTTTCCCGATGTTGAGCAAATTTTATCCTTCAAGTCTTTCCTTTTTCCATTAATTTATTCTTATTGAAAACAGCATGCAGTCCCCGGCATAGTTTCAGCTGAAGGAATCTTATTTCTGGTTGGCTGCGCTCTCCAAAGAAACGTGCTCGACATAATGGGTCTATCACGTATTCGCATCTTCTGGCTTATGATTTCTGTGATTTCTTTGAAGTGAAGTAGGCATGCATGGTGTGCTTTCCTGGAAAGGAAGTAGGTTTTATCAGTAAGTACTTTGGAAACTGCGACTTAAAACTATTTTTGCCATAGGCTGGCATTATTCTGGAGGCATGTACATGTAAACAAGAGCTCAGATTCAGAAACATCAACAAACTTCTAATAAAGACAAAAGAAATGTGGGAGGATACCGGAGTGTCCAGGAAAATCCCATATAGACAAGGGGAAAACTTGCAGACTCCAAAGTCAGTGGCAATGGCAGGAAATCGTTTCCGTTCTCATCAATGTCATAACACAAACAGTGTTTCATATCGTGTCTACTTTATTTCAAGGAAGGCTATGTCTGTAGAAAGGAGAGAAGCTCGGGGTTGAGTGACTTGAATGGAGAGAGCTAAAATGACATCTAATATCAGATGAAATCAGAGAGGAAAAAAAAGAAGAATGGAAGGAGTTAAAGACACGTATGTAGTTAAAAAAAAAAGAGATAATTAACATGTGTGTCTTTTATTAACTCTCTCTTTCTCTACAGACACGACACGCAAGCTCATGAACGCATGTATGTCCGCACATAAGTACAGAGGGAATAAATCTTCATACTATAGCGAAAATATATTTGTGTTGATATATTTTGTTCTTTTGTTTCTTTTTTTAAAGCCGGTACAGCAAGCCATTAGGTGTCCTGGACACCGTCGTCCATGTTCATTTGAACGACCCCAACTGTTGACTCGAGTCTGTACAAAGAGCTTATTTGGGAGGCATCAGGCATTGAGTAACGTCCCCTTAACAAAAGGAGAGTGAAGCAGGGAGCTAATCCGGAAACAAGCTTAAAGGCCAAGTCCCGCATCGCCCATCAATCGCCCGTCGAGCAGAAGCGTTTTCCGCCACAGTTTTCTATTGATCGAATATCCGGCCGGAACTCTGGTTTCCTCTGCTCAGTTCTAGCTGTCACCCACCTGGAGAAACACAGCCAAGGCATTTTTTTTCTTGTCAGGAAGACCCTAGGGAGCTGGCTACAAGTCCCTTTATCATTCCATCGTCTTTGCTTTACTCCCGCCCCAGAGCACGTGAAAATGGGAGCAAGATTTACTGCTCACCACCTTCAAATGCATTACAGGCTGTGATTTTTTTTTCAAGCTTAGGTCTTCGGGAGGCAAACACTTCAGCCCTCAAAACGAGGGGGACTTTCTTAAGGCTTTTCTGCTGACATCACTAAAGAGTTGAGTGCTGGGGTCATTAGTCAGCCAGAGAACATTGCTTGAAAACAAGATCACCTCATCGGTGATAATGAAATATTTTTTTCATCCTACATTTTTTTCTCTTCTTTTTTCTCTAATTCCTCTTTGTGGGTAGCATATGTTTACAAGGAAGGACCAGCATGGCATCAGTTTCTGATTCGACCTAAACCACCAACCAACCGTTTGCTTCCTTCTCCTAACACTTCTTCAAAGCAGGACCAAAATCTACCCAGAAAACCATACTTTCCTCCAGTGTTTCAAACTAAACCTGAAAGTAAATGTAAGTGGCATTGTTCCCACTAACAAATATAATGAGACGAAACGCGGCTATCTTTGTTTGCCTCCCTTTTATCCTGACATGTTGGCGCGTTACCTCCCCTCCCTTTTCCAGCCTTTTCCTTGCTGAGATGTCTTTTTCTACACCACTTCCTGTCGCCACTCACTTAAACTAATTTGCCACGTTAATGTCGATGCCCCCGTTTCAAAGAGTTTACCACTAACCTGCTTATCCTATAGCAAGGGGAAATCACTGTGGAACTGAGAGGCATCTTACACTCAATTTTGGCAACCCCCCCTCGCTTTGAACAACCCCCCCCTTCGTCTTGCTGAAACTCGTTTAGTTCCGTCCTGCCTCTGAAAAACTGAACGAAAACATTCAGCGTGAAATCCCTTGTGTAATGTGTTTATCTCCCCTTTCCACTAAGAAGGTATTCCATGCTCCAAAAACGCGGCGTGGAGTGTTTTGTACTGCTATAATTCATGCCAATAAACCCTTTTTGACACTCTTGGAGTGGGTTTTATCTTCACTTCTCTTGTGCTTTTCTTGGGACTCCTCTAGTGTTTGCGCTACCGAGGGAGAGTTGTCTATATTTTTGCGTGGACCAACGAGTAGTTAGCATAGCCATTCATGTTTGTTTTTCTATCGTCTGTATTTTTTCTTGAAAGTTTCTAGAGGCTTTTGTGCACTTCCTTCAGCAGGGCACCATGACTACGCTTTAAAAAAATATTTCTTCGGTTCACTATGAGACAAAATGCGTAGACGGAAATGGAAGAGGAGTTGTACAAAGTAGAGAACACTACAAGAATCGACTATGCAAGGGATAGATGAATGAACTGGCAGATCAAACAGGCAGTACAGACACAGGGAAGGCGGCAGACAGACTAGCAGGCAAACTGTGTGATTTCTATGAAGTCTGCAGCCAAAATGCTGTTCAGAATAAGCTAAAAGCTAGTCTTTTCTTTGGGCATGTGTTCAGCTGCCATCGGAGATCAGCGCCATCTATCCCGCCAGTCCGAATCGAAGCGAGCGTGCCATCTCAATGCATATACTGTCTGCACTGCTGCTGGAACAGTGTTGACCAGTTATTGTCCCCCCCGTGCCTGGCGTCCATACCTCGTCTTGTATGCACTTGTACTCCATATTTTGGTATGATGGTTGTGTACTGATGGGAAATATATATTCCTGACACTTCTATTTCTGCTAATTTACATCCTCAAAATTACACACACACACACACAAAACAGACAGAAAGGCAAGTATAATTGCAATTCTTTATAAATGTGAACGAGAAAAAGAGAGAGAGGGAGAGAAGTATTAATAAGTAGAAAAAAAATAACTAAAAATTTCTTCCTGGAGCAGCAACGAAGAGACCTCTACGGCTCCAGTCCCGTAAATAACTGCCAGATACCACGAGACCAGAACAGTCGCTATTTTTCTCTTTCGGTATTTTTCTACTCCTGGACGATTTTGGGGAAAACAGATATCTGAAAAAATATATCTCCTGGTCACAACCGTGTTTGTATTATAGTCAAGGCTCGCACTCTCCGAGACCATTTTATCTATATTAATATTTTGAACAGAGTATAACCTCCACGAGTTATAAGCTTGTGACCCGTAACCTGTTCCGGCATCAATCTTTTTCTCATTCAGTCATGTCTAGGAGATTGTGCATTGTCAAATCCAGAAACTTGGTGGTGTTTTTTTTTTCTTTGTTGCTGATGTACTTCATTAAAGTTGAGAGTATGTGAGTAGTGTACCAGACCACTTTCTTTAGTCGTTAATTTGTTTGCCTTCCATTTTTTTCTCTCATGCTCCTTCTTTATCTTCTTCACAAATGTCACCAAGAAAATAATTCTGGGGAACTAAAACAACGTACGCTTTTAGACCAGACATGTTAATGGTGCAGTCTCGAGTGACGGTTAGTTTAAAAATAGGATTTGTTTACTCGCTTTCCAATGAAGCTTTTTTAATTAACTTCCACGCCCTTTTCACTCTGTTCTGTGGACGAAACGGGTTCACTTAGTAGGAGATCAAGTTGTTTGTAAGAAAAGATCAGAAAAGAGAAATGGTTTGTGGGAGCCATCGAGGTCAGTCGTAAAGTGTAACAGAAAGGCCTTACTTTGAAAAGATCCTCACCATGTCTAACAATATAAATGTCTCGGTAAGTAATGAACTCATGATTATCAATCCCCATCCTAATTTGATCCTTTTTTTCTATCGTTTACAATTTTGATCATTTCTTTTGTAAATTATTTCTCTTTTATTACGACAAGTGGGAAGCGAGAAATTTTTCATAGCTTCTTTAAAGAGTATCAAATGGAAGCAACTAATATGTTTTGTGCATTTTAAGATGTCAATCCATGTGTTTGCAAAGTTTGCAAAGAAAATTTTGCAACTTTCTGTTATACCTTCTTGCTATCCGGAATTTTTACTTGAATCGTGAACGTTTTATTTGAATATAATGAATAAAAAAAAGCTTCAGAAGTGGTCCTATAAACAGCAGTTTAAAGTCACATTCCATCCTAAAGTACCCTTACAACCTAACCCACCCCTAAATGCTTCGACTCGGACAGCCAGCGCGCTTAAATGTAAATCAGCTAAGAACAACTGCTCACGTGGGCCAAATGATGGTGTGTATGCGATATCGCCGTCTATTGATCCCACAACGCTGCGGAGTCAGGAGACCTGGGCCTTGCTCCGTTCGGAAGTCTCAATCCGCGTTTATTTGTCTTCTCTTCTTCTTCTTCGAGGATTTCGACGCTGTTGGAGTACTCTGCGAGTTGGTGGTGATGGTGATGATGGTGATGGTGGTGGTGGTGCCGGTGGGAAGAGACTGGCACGCGATGCTGTCCCAGGGACTCAAACCCAGGCATTGCCGTCGGTCACGAGTGACGCCCCCCTTCTGTTTGCCAAGCGATATGAAGGTTAGCTGGTGGGAATTTATGATGACCCCCCGATTATAAAACTTTAAAAAAAAACCGTTATTGTTATGGTTAGTGTTGTGTCGTAATGAATGTGTTGCTACATGATGTTAAAATATTAATGTTGTCGCCTGAGCTATCAATGATTAGTTTTGTCTCCCTTGGTCGTGCTTAACTGCTTTATCGACATTATTCTCATTCGTGAACGGATTGTGAATTGGCCATTTTATTCGAGTTAGGCTCTTTAATGGCAAGTTCATGGATACTCACCTGGTGATCCCTGATGCTGTGTGCCAGGGAATGGAAAGAAGTGAGATGGATGCAGGGAAGAAGAGTGGAGTGAACAAGACTTGCCTCTCTTGTTATGTAGGATAATTCTTTTTTTTAAAAAAAAAAAAAATACTATTCCCAAATCTGTTTTGACAGAGACAACTGTGAGGCTTCTCTTGAGGACACTTTTCCATAGCTTCTTATTCAGCTGCCATATACTCATACAATCCTGTGAAATCACCACCAGTCTGATACCAGATTTTTTTTTTTAAATTGCATCTCAGTTTGTCTTTCTTGCATTATCATTTGCTTTTTGCTTCCGTTTGTATGTATATGGCTTGAGAGTATGTGTCAGGTCTTTCCTTTCGAAGCTCGAAGTCGCTGGATAGAATTCAGCCAGTGGCTGCAAACCCTTGTCCGTCCAGAAATGCTGCTGGATCTGGATAGGATAAAAAGGATAAAAGGATAAAAAGCTGGGCTCGGCACATCCTAAACATCCTGAACATTTTATACTTCACTGCCTCTCTCATGGCAAACTAGCCTACCTTGCCTTTACCTTTACTTTCTAAGATCCAATTTTTCTGGCCATTTGTTATCCTGAATCACACAGCTCTGTCTGTCACGATTTCTGCAACGGTTTTCATCTTTTTAAATTACAATTAAAACTACTCTATGACGCGTCGTGATCGAATTGTCAGTGCTCGAGCCCTTATGATTCACATCCGGGTGACTGATTCTTTTTAGTTTAGTTTCTGTCCACATGACATCGACTTACACTCCCCTCCACCCTTACCCGTCACTCCCGTCCCCCACCTGGCTCCTGGTGCAGTCTCTACTGCTCAACCTCTAATTAAGGAACGGCTGGGTACACATGGCGGTTTTTTCTTACGTACACGAAAACTTCTCGGTCGATTTCAAATCAGGAAAAAAATGTGCGCGCAGTTTTTTTTACGTATTTTATTTAAGGAAAGACGCAAGATTCGACTGAGCTTCCTACCTAGAAAAGCACAAAGTGTGGAGGGCCATCGATCGACGTTTTCAGCGTTTCCGACCTCATTATTCAAAGCTTCATCATGTGAAGATAACATCAGTTAGTTGGACAGAAAAAAAAAAAAATAAGACTCAGAGTGCAACAGCTGTGGGGTGGCCCTGCGGTGGTCTTCGCCCTCCTGACGGGACATTTATAATGAATGGCGGCATCGATTACACAGGTGCGCTGCCGCGGACACAATCTTTGCCTCATCGACAGACGTCCTTATAAAATGTCTTCTCTTCCCATCTGTGGTGGAGAAGGTTTTAGGATTGGCTGGGTGTGCACGTGTCGGGGGACTCTTAACTGGTTGTAGAACTGGTACTCGACCTCTTTTGGGTTTTTGCCATTCGTCAGTTCATTTATGTGTAAGACGATATCTCTCCTTCTTTCTTTCTCTCTCTCGTTGAGGGACACAATTTCTCTCTATCTCCCTCTTTCTCTCTTTCACACAGACCAACATTCCCTCCCCAGCTCGCACACGCACCACTCAGACGCAGAAGCGTTTGACTTCGTGGGGTTCTTAATTTGTTGCAGAGGGAGTTTGAATACAGTTAAGTTAAACCAGAAGGAAAAACTCTGATACAGAAAGGTGATGCTCCTAGGTGAGATGACAGTTAGCGGCTTTTTCATCAGTCTGGACAAACATTCCAAAAAGTTTCTGTTGAAAGAAACGGGAAGTTCGCAACGCACGGAATCTCACAGAGTCTCGAAATGTGAAACTCTCTGTCAGGTATATAAGAGTAAAGGCTCTCCCACTGACTTTTTTCTCCAGCGATATTGGAATAAAAAATTCGCTTGACACTAGGACAGTGGTAGTGCCAGTATTCAGTGTCAGTGCCGTCAGCAAGTGTAATCTTGCGCGTCTTTTTGCCCGTGGCTTAGGTGTAAAATCCACCACACGTGACACCATTTTTAGTGCTGGAAACCCATTTCCGATGACCTCATAGACCAGTCAGTCACGACATCTGGTGTCGGTTAGAACAATCAGGATATATAGTGATTTCTGCCGTGTAACGTCTTGATTAACATCGCAGTGAACTGAAAACACAGAGAGCCATCGCCAGTCTGACTTCTTTAACATGTGGACAACTACATCGCTGGCCGAGACTATGGTAGACAAACTGATGTCAAGTGAGATGTGAACAAACCATTTTTCTGTGGTGTGGGAAGCCAAGAGCATCAAGACTGAACAAAGTTCTTTCCACCTGAGTGAACTCAGCGGCGTGCATGCAGAGACAGGCGTTGTGGATTAGGCGAGGCCTGCGCTGGCGGTTTGTTGAGGAGGATGCTGCATCACCGTGCAGCTGCGCACCGACGAGGGCGCTCACCCGGGTCAGGGCCATGAAATCTGCCGGAACGGTGTGTGGGCCAAGGGCGAGATGCTGCAGTTTGACGATCCGACGATCATCGTCGTCAAAGGTAAATTGTACTACAACTACGTGGCTGTTCAGTGTGTTTCACTAAACCTCTCTCTCCCTCCGTCTGTCTGTCTCGTTCTGTCTCGTACGTAAGTGCGTGTGTTCTTTTTCATATTCATATGGGAACTGTTTATGCATACACGTGTCCTATATGTCAATATGTTTATATAGTAAGAACGAGACAAACTCAACAGCCGTTCCTTAGCTAAGAACGATGATTCATCGCTTCGCAGTAGGTGAGTTCGAGTAGGCGGTGAACAGGTGTTGAGAACTGCAGCTGGTAAACAACCATCGCTTCGAAGCCTTCACGTTGTGGGCTGAAAAATGCAGATAAGGTTCGAACAGACCCCTTTGAAAGTGTCATCAATCACTCGTGTTTGTTCTTCACAAAACTACTGACAGGAAAACTGGAATAAACTGCTGACCGCAGTGTGAAGATGTGGAGAAAATCAGACAAAATAATCTGACAAATAAGAGACAAAAGTGAACACAAATATTTCATTTCTAAAGCTCTTTATGTCTCCTTTTTTAAATTGAGTAGGCGTACGTAGCAGCCGTTAATCTAAAGGGCGATCACGCAACGAGTCCTTAGAGTGATGTCCCTTAGCTGAGTGATCTCCATCTCTCTTTGTCTTGGCCCCCGTAAATCTGTCACGCTTTGTCGATTTGTGGTTCTGTGGCGTCATTTGCTTTCTTCTGGATTGTTTCAGTGTGTCTGCAACCTGTTGTTTTCTTTTTTAAGGACAACTTCGTTGGCTAGCGAGCTCTGCTGCTACCTCTGCGCCATCTTACTTTTGGATCCGCGACAGCGCATAGATGTAACTCTCTGATCTCCTTTCTGCATCTGCTTCATGAATTTCCTCGATTGTTGATGCAACTGCTGTGCCACTCGTTGTGAGGGCCAGAACTGGTGGTCATGTGCTCTGCAGTCTCATGTCTCTGTTGTCCGTTAAAACATACTCTACCACTGGGAATCTTGAGTTCGTGCGCATCATGACTGCCCCGTATTTTCTGCAGATACCATGCGGTACTTTGCACTTACCTTTATCCGATCTCTCTGTCAGTCATTATTCTTTTATTCTAAATATTATAACAGTTTGACAACAATGTCAAAGAATTTCAGGCACCACACACGCACGTACACGCGCGATACCTGTACAATTCATTCTATACAATTCTATATAATTATAATATGCATTCCATAGCTATACCGTTTTATCAGTAGAGATTGGAATGTATGGCTATGGAATGCGTTCTATAATTATAAAACAAATAGTCTAGCTAGAGAGAAGGAAATTATTAACAAATTATTCTCCTGGCTCCCCACACACACACACATACAGAAGGGCGTTATCTTCATGTAAGCTCTCTCTCTCTGTTCCCCCGATATGCAACAAAGAAACACCTACCCTTTATCCCACATTATTTGCAAACGATTTTGTTTATTTACAGACGGGGAAAATCTTGTAAGCGTCACTAAACTTTCTGTCACTGGTGTGAGTGAGCAGTAGGAAGCAAAATTTGGACAACACTGGGAACTTCGATTCAGTCCCGTGTGGCTTCCGTGCCACCCCAGCCTGGCTGGTGATTACGTCACAACGTACACGGCATAGCCATCAAGATAAAAAAGGAGTGGGTGGGGAAAGGGTGCGAGGATGAAAGAAAGTTCGAGTTGGCCAGGTTTACTCCCACTCGCTTGCGGTTACATCAGACTTTTATGGCAACGTCATTACAATAACCACTTGTCTCCTCATCGACAACAACTGGCAGATTTTAGTGTTGCTTAGCGTCTGCCTCCCCAATGGGTTTAGGCATATATAAGTCAATGCACTGGGAGAGTAAAAAAACAAAGTTAATGGACATCCAGACACGTTCAGAATTAAGGACCGACAATTACGTGTACAAAAACAGAATTGGATTTTTATCATATTAACAGCTACAGCGATATTCAATTTAAAAATGGTTTATTTCTTTTGTGTTTTGCTGGACGAATATCACATTTTAAACATGCTTTTCGTAAATAATCTAGGAGTATTTTAGTATGAGCTTCTTCCTTTTGTAGGAACGGAATAAATCAAACCCTGTCGAAATCTTACAGGATGAACAACAACAACAAAAATCTCCCTTCCTACAGGTCATTTGTGTTCACTGAATATTCTAACCCGGAGCTCTCGTGACGAAAAAAAAATATATATCTCAAGAAAGAAAAATAAAAACAAAAGAAGAATTAATGGTTCTTCATGGAGGTTGCAAGTGATGGATGATGCTTATCCGGTTCACCTGTCACCGCCTGGCGGAGTATTTGTCAACAGTGAACAGCTCATTGCCGGTCGAGCGCGCGATCAAAGTAAGATTCTAGAATTATCGCCTTTACAGACCACGGAGAAAGTGGCAGGTGAACGGGCTAAGTAGGCGATTATGGAGTGTTAAGAACTCAGAGTTTATCAGAGAAGTTTTCCCGGAAAGTCACAATACACGTGGATAAAGATATTTCAAAGGAAAGGAAATCATCCCAGGAAATCAAGTAGAGACTGCTATCAGAATTTATCTTTTCCAAATCTTTGTAAACAAATGTTGCAATTTTTGTAGTGTCTGGCCCGCTGTTGTTGTCGAATAGACCTGGGAAAAAGAAATACAGAACTTTAGTGAGTTTCACCTATAATTTATCAAGCTTCCTCTGCTAAATTCTCTCTTTGTGTGTCTTAGCGGGATATAATTTATCACACGTTAGAGCAGAAAATAAACCCCATGCTGGTCATAACAGTTACTGGATTCTTTCTTCTCGGCGATTTAAGGGGTTTGTTTTGTCAAGATCACTTTGTCCGCCACTAGTTTAAAGGAGCTTAGGTTCATCCCTTGAAGTATAATCATCTGCATCTGTCTGTTTTCTGGAAGATTCTGCGGGCAGTCCGCAGACGAGGTGACCAGTCAAAGTAACCTTAATTTTTGTTCCCTTGTGATTTACTCTTTCCAATTTGGTCTACGTTTCGGGAGGAGAGACAGTCTGACCTCCAGTACATCACAGTAAGTTTCCTACGCACCCACCCACTCAACCAACTCCAGGAAAGTAACTCTTTGACTTAGGACAATATCTTTCTAGCTGATGGTAGAGGCTGTACAGACCGCACCACGAGAACCTTGCTCTGCAACACACAAATCACGTGCACGTCACGTGTGGGTCACGAAACGTAATACGGAGATTAAATTGATATCAAGCCAGTCGACTGTCCCCGGTTCAGATCTCGTCTCGAGCACTCTATTTTTTTTTTTTCTCTCTCTCTCTGCATGTAGCAGCTATTTACATGGCCGGCATTTTAGTTGGTTTGCTCCTTGTGATCGCAAAAATGACAAGGCCTTTAGTGGGATGAGAAAGTAATTTTGAAGATGAAATATTGTTTGTTGCCTTTAAACCTTTTTTTTTTTATTTGTCTAAACAACAACCAGTTACGCGAGCTCGCGCTCTCACACACATAGAGCCTTAGACGGAGTACACTGAGGGTAATTGTATTACCTTTCTCTCTTGACGCTTCAATAATGGAAAAGAAGAAAGACTATTACGATATATACATAAAGTTACCAAAATACGAGACGTGAAATCCCACAGGTTGTTAACTTTGTGTCTCCTACAAAGAATTCAATTTCGTTGAGCCCAGAAAAAGAAAGAAATGATCGTTCAGTACAGGAAGGGCAGGTCCTTGGATAGTTGCAGCACATCAGCGTCCATGTTATGAGCGCACACATGTCTATACTATTTCTAGAAAGACAACACGATCACGTACTGACAAACGCTTGTGCAAAATCTTTAACTAAAATCTCTCTTATTTGAATATTCCCTATTGTACTTCTTTTTTTCTGTCCCTCTCTGTAATTCTCTGAGGCAATAACCCTTGATGAAAAAAAAAATCTCTTAAAGACAGGAACAGGGAGAGAGAAGGAGCACACTGGCACCATACACACTCTCTTATGTTTCCATAAAGCTATTCCTTCAATTATTCTGCCTGTTTCTTAATCATACCACACAATACTACACATAACAACAGTCTCTCACTCACACCATGGAAAGGTTGGTTCAGTTCATCAAATGACACACGGTTACTGTCGATATGGCTCTGATGTTTATTGTTTTGTAGTGTTTATCGGCTTTCTGCTACAGATGTTCTTTTTCTTGGCAGATCAACGTGTAATAGTGGTCTTCTTTGCAACACCTGCATCTTTGCTTGCGCATTAGTGATCCACGCCATGCAATCAGGCGATGGCTGATTGCATCTCGGCAAACAGCGGATGTGGTTTTTTTTTTTTTTTTTTTTTTTTTTTTTTTTTTTTGAGAGAGAGAGAACACAAACTTTTTTTCCACGTCCCTTCTTGAGGATTCTGTACATAATAACCAGTAGGGAAACTGTCCGGCGCCTATGGCTCGTGGAGAGAAGATAAGAGGGAGGTGATGGGGAGGGGATGTGAACGGATAATCGTGCCTCTCGTGTACTTGACAACAGGAGGGATGGACGTCCGCGATGTTACAGTTGACGAACCATTGCAGGTCAAACTGTCACGATGGGCTGTCAGCTAGTGGTTGCTTTCGTGCAAGGTCTAAAGTGGGAGGACGTTAAACCCATGTTTTTCAGCTGCACCTCCGAAAAAATTCAATGCTTGGTGTGCATGTGAAGTCTTAAAGTCTGTAAAATGAGTCTTAAGGTGAAGGTAACAAGTGGCATATCACTTCGGAGTTATCAAGGCGAGCTAGTCCTGGTGCGGTATGTACGGGACCCCGAATAAGTTATCAAGCCTCTTGCAGCATAAATATAAAATTTAAAAAGTTCAGTTCAAGTAAAAGAAGATTGAATGGCAAAACAATTTCTGCCTTATCTTGTCACGTTGATATAAATATTGACAAGACTTTCTTTTTTACAGAACTATTCTCAGTTATTTTGTAACAGTACGCCTTCTGCAGCGTAATGCAGTTGTTATGTACTGTATGTGATGCACGTGCAATGTAAGTGTGAATATTTTGTTTCAATGCAATATATGTTCCAATAAATGTTTTCCAATCTCACTTTCCGCGAAGAAGTTTATCAGACTTGTCAGGGTCGAATAAGTTGCTATATGCGATCAGATATGACGGCTCTCGTGATTGTCCAGGGGAGAGGACGTCGGTATTTGAGAAGGAATCGGCTGTTCTGTGACAGGACGCATCTGTCTGGAGCATTTGATGGTAAAGATAGTTTAAAACTTTACCACAAAAAAAAATCAGTCATCTGTAAATACAGACATGAAATGTTTTAAAATGCCGACTGAACGCTCAGAGCCAGGATGGAGAGAATCCCACTATATGAAAGCAACAAAACAAACAATAAGAACTGAATTAAAAAGGTCAATAATAATGACTCACGAAGGGCACTAATACCACTGACCGTAATGATAAAAATCAATAAGCAATCATTTGTTGTCGTTACTCCAAAGGTATTACACTTTATGTGTTCAAAGCATCATGTTTAATAAGTGTATCAAACAGTTCATGGCGCTGGCAACCGAACTGTGAGACGTACTGGTTCGATACCCACGTAGCGCAGCAGATTTCCTTCAGTCAACCCACCTGGCGAAGTACTTGAATCTTTAGAGGGTTGGGGAAGGTAAGGCAGCGAAGGAGAGGAGACGGACATTGCTCTCACATAAAGCTGGTCCCGAGAAAAGTGGGGTCTTTAACATCTTACTCCCCAACGGCCTGCAAAGGTTAGGGGACGACCTTTTACCTTTACCATGGGCAACATTTTTGGGACTATATCTAAACCCACGATCCATGGTGTTCAGCTTTTTCTTTTCTTTTCTTTTTTTTTTTTTTTTTTTGTTTATTTTTTGACAAGTTCTTTGTCCTTACACCATCGAGAAATACAGAAAGAAAGGAAAAAGAAAGATGAGTAGAAGGATTTATTCCTGGAGTCATTATACATCTAAAGCTCTTGAATACAAGACAAGAAAAACTCGGAGGCTAGTAGGCTGTACGCCAATGCAGTTGCAAAAGGGTGTTAAAGATTTTGGAAGGCGGAACCTTTTTGGAAGGCATGGAAATTTTGTTATCGATTTTACAAGGTCTTTTCACAGTTCAGTAGTTCAAACTGGGGGGCAAATTATGTCAGATAATGCAAGCTTGCTCGCCATCGACCCCTTAGCCCGCTCCAGTGAGCATTGCCCGTGATGGACGATTTAGCGGCCCCTCGTGACAGAAAAGTACGAGCATTCGGCCTCGTGAAGTGTGTGCAGTGGACCTCCTTCTGAATGAAGAGCGGGCCAGATTGATCCCGGATTGCGAATGCAAGGCGAGAATCCTGTTCTGTCCTACTCTCTGACGCATGTTGTCACATGATGATGATGATTGATGATGATGATGATGATGATGATGATGATGATGATGATGATGATGATGATGATGATGATGTCGTCGTCGTCTGAGCCCTCGGTCTTCATAGTGTAGATGCTAAAGAACTCACTATAGTCACCATTGCAACGAAGGTCCCTCCTCCCTCTCTCTCCCTTCAAAGCGCGAAATTACTTCTGGGTGGAAACATGTTTTCGCCAAAGTAACCAACAGCCATCAGAGCGTAATATCTGAGGGTGACATCAGAGGGTGACATCCGAAGCTGATGTCATATATTTCTTAATGTAACATTTGGGTGAAGTCTTATTTTTGAAAAAGGCTGGTACAATGTATGGTGTATGGCTGGTGTATAGTGGACTTCATCAGTTGGCTTACCACCGTAGCACCATGGACTATAATTTTCTTTCTATAGCTGTACAGTTGAAATCCTATTTCATATTTGTTTGGAACGGGTGGTTAATAATTAGCCTTCATGGACCGTTTATACCCTGACTTTTGCATGAAAGACGTGTGATCTTCCTTACACACTTACTGCGAAAAAAAAGAACACAGCCTTTGAGTCAGCTTTGACAGCAAATGCGTTTTGCTTTATTCTTAAAACCATCATCAGTTTATGTCATGAATCTCTTGGGCAATATCCTGTTTTGTATATGTCAATGTACACGTTGTTCCTCATTGGTCCATCCCGCGGGTGCCATTTCCCACCAATGGGAGCAATATTTATGAAAGAACTCCAGCTGCTGGGTGCAATTCTTTTGCAAAGGTACCTTCTTCTTTAATTCAACCACGCATCATTACCCTCAGGTAAAATTCACATTAATGATGCATACCAGCGGATGAGGCGCTGGGAGCGGTCAACAGGAGCGGCCTGAACGGGTTTCACCTTCTGTTGATGCCACCCGTCCCAAGAATTTCTCGGCGAGGAGAACAAATGTTGCACGAGACTCTAGCAGCCTACCTCGGAAGCAGCTGAGACAGAGATGGAAAAATTGTCGAAGACATTGTAGTTTAAGAAAAAGGCTTGTAGTCTTCGGGCCCGGAGGGAGTGTTTTGTCTTTTTTCTGAAAAGAACTTATCCAATATATAGGTCGGCTGCCTTGCAGCCTCCCATAGCTGCGATAGTGGTGACGGTTGTTGTCTTTTTAGTTACTCACAACATCACGGCCTCGCCGAGACTTCAAGACACCCGCTGGACCATCTCCTTTCGTCCCGTTTCTGCAGCCTGCAAAATTAGATCATCATTGACGATGGCCGAGTTGGTCAGATGTGGTTGTTGTTATCGTTGTTGTTGTTGTGTGTTCATTACTGCTCCCTCTTGTGTTCCTGTTCATGTTACTATTCGTTCTTGTCTTCTTCTTTTGTGCTTCTGTTCGTTCTTATGTTTACTATTGTCTATGGCTCGTGCAGGTCTAACGCTCAAGTGGTTCGGCCAGAAGCTCTTACTCTGCAGTCTTACGGATATGAAATTATCTTAGAAAGATTCCAGTTCCTTCCTAGCTTGCTTTCCCTGACTACAAGTGTTCTTCTTCTTTCTCACTTCATAAAAATTAAGTGTCTAATCCTCTGTAAATAATGAAAAGTAAAAAAAAATATTATAATGGGAGGAAAATCAGTAGTACGCCTGTAGCAGAGCAAATTTACGAATCGTAATGTTTATAAAATTGATGTGAGCCGATAGAGAAAAGACAATACTTAACGGACCGAAGAATGAAGTCCCTCTTAGACATGCTGGAACAACAGACTGAGATGAAAAATGCATAAAACCTGCTGTGTGTGTAATCTGAGAGCTGACACAGGAACCACCACACTATCTGGTCACCCAAGCAGACAAGTTGACTGGCAGACAAATCTGATGTATGATGCGAGGTTCGTCTCTCCCTAGGTGAACAGAAAGAGAAAACTTGAGGGAAGGATGCCTGTAATGGGTTCAGTCACGTGTAAAAGCTGTTATTCCTTACGTTGCAGTATTTGTGAGTTGTTGTTGGCTCAGACCGTCTTAAGCCCGCTTCCCTCTCCATCTTAGCGCAGCGTGGATCTCAGCAATTTTATCGATCAGAGGCAAGACGAGGGACATTATCTACAGTAAAATATTCGTCGTTGTCGTCTAATAACACAGCGGGTGCCGTGCGAGTCATTATGTGTGCATGTGCATGTTCGTGCTGTTGGGTATGCAAGTGCTGGTGGGTGTGTGTGCGCGTGTGTTTTGAGAAACGCGTCGTTCAAAAATGTATGCATACACTATATGCGGGAACCCCCCCACAATCGTCAGACCCCCATTTCCACACCAACCACAACAATTTTATGTGGATTAAATAGAATATTTGATGGTCACGTGACGGTAATTACGATATTTTCAAGTATGCTTCCTCACACACTTACACACATATGCTCAAGCATAAATGCACACACACATGCTCCACACACATACACTCTGTCTCTTACTCTCACACGTATATCCTGTACACATCTTCATTAGCACATAAACACATGCTCAGACAACACACACACATGCATTCACTCGTCATCACATATACTCGGATCATATCTTCATTAGTGTTCATCCATAGTTCAACACCATATAAACGGTAAGAAGCTGTGGGACCCGCGATGGAGCAGTGCGAGGGGGAGGCTTGGCGAGGACAGAGACGAGAAAGTGTGTCGTGGTTGTTGTCTGGGCCGTGGGATAATCGCCCATTTCGCTCTGTTGGTTTTCCTGATCGACTACAGCGGCAGCACGCGCCACCGGCCGGCGCACTGGCATCACCCTCTGTTTGCCATCGCGCCACATTACGCACCGAGTCGCCTGTGTGTGTTTGAGTAGTGAGCAGGAATTGAAAAACCTGCCTGAGCATGCGAGAGAGAGTGTGTGTGTGTTAGTGTATATGTATGTTAGTAGGTATGCATGCGAGTGTCAGCGTGCGTGCATGTGCGCATGTGTATTTGTGTGTGTGTGTGTGAGAGAGAGAGAGGGAGGGGAGAGCCTGAGACTCGTATATTTGTAAACACGTATGTGATTCGCTCTTCATCTTTTTATTGGTTTATCTGACCGTCCACATGTGCTTCTCTCTCTCTTTCTCTCTCTCTGTCTTTCTCTCTCTTTCTTTCATTTTTCTAAGATCCAGAAATAATGTGTGTGAGAGTGAGGGAGAGGTATGGCAGAATAAGCTGTTCCCTTGGTAAGAACCAAAAAGTACAATCATTATACCCCGCTGTCTTTGATTTACACTTCTCATATGAACTTAAAATCTATAAAATATAATAAAAAAATTAAAGTATCCTTCACCGTTTCCTGCAATTAAAGCATAAAGATTAGCTCAAGCCTTAAACTGTCACCAAACAGGAAGTCTCTCCACTGCTCATATCTAATTTATGCTCTCAGGTTTTGTTTGTTTGGGGATTTTTTTTTTTTTTTGCAGCTACCAGGGGATCGTTTGAATTGTACACGAATCACGTCGCATAAAGACTCGTTTATTTGCTCTCTTAATATTTTGTTTGAGGTCACCACCTTTGAGGGAAGCACGCTGTAATGTCTTTACCCCAACGATTGGATGACACCCTGATTCTTGTAGTTTTGACCCTTCTTTTTGTTTTGTTCTTGGTTTGATTGCTTTAATTTTGTTTTGCTTTGGGTTTTACTTGCTTTTCAAACGGAGAAGAGATGGGAGACTATTAAGCGTTCCGTTCACCTCGGTTCAATCTTTTTACCTAAAACTGGTCATCAGGGGAGATTGGACGGATGCAGCACCTGACAACGTTCGCCACAATGGCCTTTGGTGATGAGAGACAATCAGATCCGGCATGGTGTTGTCTTTTCTACTGTTCCACGCTGGCCCATCACTTCTCTCTTTGTCGATCTCGCTGTCAGCCTTCTAGTGCCCTGGAAGACGGTCTAACGAGTCCTTTGTCGGGTCACATAACCGAACTAGACAAGTTTGTGCATCTTGCCTGTAGCCTGAGGGGATTGTCCAAGCTTGCCAAGGAGCTAACCGTTTTCTTGGGCAGCAGTCGATCTCCGTTAGACTGAAAAAACCCTTTTGTTGCAGATACAGCACCTTGTTTGTGTTTGCGTTTATGTGGACATATAAAACTAGAGATATTTTCTGTGTGTATGTATGTGAGAGAGAGAAGGGGGGTCTCGTGAGGTCCATCAGCAACACGTCACTCAAAAATGAGATACTTTTCTTCCTGTACTCACTAGGAGCTTCAATTTTTATTTTTGAGTTTCAAGAACTGAAATCGCTGGAATAAAAACTTATTAAAACCATGACAAAGTGCTGATCTGTTGAAAGGCCTCACTGACATGTTAGTGCCAAACCGTGAAGCTCAGCTCCGAGTCTGCGGCAAGTCCAGACTCCATTGAACTCAGACGATATGGAAGCGAGTGCAATGGGATGCTCTTCACACAGAGCGTGTCTGCAGCGCTGCCGTGTATTTGTCTCCTCTTCACCCCACCTTTTTACCCCCTCTTCTGCCCGGAGATTTGCCAAAGACGATGCCAACAGAAAGAAGCCTTTGCGCGGAGGGATAAATCCGCGAATGGAGCGCACAGGCTGCGTAACGCTCGGCGTAGGGCCCTCAAGAATCGCTGTTTGTGCAGACAGAATTAATCTAAATCGATGTAGCTGTCATCTGGCAACAGACCAGTGGGCCAAACGGCACACGCAGGCGAAAACAATATTCTGAAGGCGACGCACTAGTCTCCTCGCAAACTGTCAGATGCTTCATTTCCTCTCATTTCCAGTCCCTTCTTGGGGGACGCTTTGATCACGCGGAGCTTGTCCTGCTGGTCTGGCTCCAGCAAAATCGTGGAATCAGCAGCTTCGCCAAGGTGGCCGAGGGTTGACGAGCTCTCAAAAAAACTGTACGTTTGTGGTCGTCACTAGGTGGCGCTGTCTGTCCCTAACTTGCTTTAACGACGTCACAAGGGGGGAATTACTCGCTTTCGTACACTGGCGCGAGAGATTTATGGAAAGAAACGAGGCGCTGAGTGAATGAACTATGAAAATGGAAGTCTAAAAAAAGGTAAAGGTTGTCCCGTAACCTTTCGGTCGCTAGGAGGTGAAGTGGTTACACTTTTCTCGAGGCTAGCTCGTAGTGAGGACCCATTTCCTCTCGTTCGCTGTCTTACCTTCCCCAACTTTCTTTGAAGTCAGGTACCCATTCTCAACTGCTGGGTATCGCAAGCGGGTGTCAAACCAGCCCACCTCTGGGTTTCTATGCCGCTGCTCTAACCACTCGACTATCTCCGAAAGTGAAACAGGAGTTGGAGTCAGTTGAAGGTGCTTGGAAAAAAGAATTGGACAGCCTGTGAAAACTGCATAGGCGAAATATTGGAGATATAAAACGCGGGAAAGTCGTTTCCCTGATGTAACAATGGTTAGTCAAGGGCAAATGCTTTATCTCCGTGGTAATAAAGCAATGTCGAGACCCAGTTAGTGCCCTAGTGAAAGCAATGACAAAGATGCCCTGGGGTAGAATAACATAAATAAATATCCACGAGGTCTGGACACAGTAACTAGAGACGCCGCTGCTTTCCTCATTTTACCTCTGGCATTGACTTTCTCTCGCTTCTCATCTGCGGCATGAGGGTTGTTGTACAGGAGGATCATAGTCAAGCATGGGAGGATCTGAAGTGGATTAACTCAATGGTGCACAACCACCAACATATCATCAGACAACCGGTAAAGTGATGAAAGCAGCGAGTCAGCCGCAGGCTTCGTGTGTCCAAATATCTTAACGTCAGGAGTTTTGATGTCTCGTACATCAAACAAAATCGCCGATAACTGATCACCCTTTTATCCTTGACCATTACCCTCCACGTGACTCGCGACTTCGATGTCGTTCCGGAAAACGCAGGAGAGAGCGAGAGAGGAAGAGAGAGGCATTTGACGTAACTAGACCATTGAACCAGACCGTTTTTCTCGAAGTGAGAAGATACTTTTCTGGAACAATCCTAGCAAGCCTAAGATGGCATCTCGGTAATGCTTCCCATTGATTTCCTCACCATTCCACCATTTCCTCCATCCCACCCCCCACCAGCCTCCTGGTGTACGGCTTTGCTTTCCTCTGGTGGAGAGGAGACAGAGACCGGTGTTGTTTCCGCTGAAAATGGAAGCAGCGGGGGATGTCCTGTAGCTCGCAGTACGTTATCGCTAGACGGCATATTTGTAATAAATGTTCTCGGGAGCAGCTTTCACATTGCTGGAATCGATTCTTGTGCTACACTGCGTACCACAATGAAACTGGCTGCTGCTACAACCGTAGCTACTGTACTGGTTCTCTTGTAGCTACGCCCATCCATCCATCCATTCATACATTAATTGATACACACAGGATAGAATACATATTGCAATGACTTAAAACTCCTTCACGTATACACACTCCCTTACACACCCTCAACCACGTGCGATTATGTTCAGGTTATATGCCATTCCAACCGATTGTAAAATAATTTTATCATTCGCTCACACTTAGCTCACTGTCAGTGCATTCATGTCAGTCTCTATCGCTATCTCTGTCTAATCTGTGTTTAATCTATTGATCTCACACCCATGGACGTGTTCACACACGTAGACATACCTGAGAAACCTAAACATTCACACATTTACCACCACAACCCACTTCACCACTCACACGCTCTCTCTGTTTGCCTCTCTCTCTCTCTGTCTAATCTATCGCTCATGCACGCATGTACACACTCTCCCAGACACACTCGCTCGCACACGCACACATACACATGGGAATGATTATCATGTGGGATAATCTGCTAACATAATCTGGGCATGTTGTTTTGGTTTTCTTTTTTACATGTAAAGGTCTCAGTTCAGGCATGGACCGGAAGACAAATTACAGCGATAACTTTTTAACTGATGGGGAAGGTCGTAAGGGCGCTACCTGAATAATAACAAAGATGCGGTTTTGAAAGGGAATAAAAGCAAGCTGCGAGCGTTTTGAGTGACGTTTGGAGTAGAGGAAAACGAGGGAAAAAAAAAAAAGAAAAAAAAAACAGAAGTAGGGAGAAGTGACATGGCGGTTGCGGAAACACAATCTATTGATTTACGCAGGCATCGCCATGCCTTCCGCATCCCCAGCATTCCCCGCATCCCCAGCATTAGCCGATTATTGCAGGACTACGACCACACATGACAGTCGATTTGGCCTCGCAGCGTCCGAGAAATCTTATCTTCTTGCTTTGTTCCGCACAGTCGCTCAAGTATGCATTTCATTAGACCTTTGGATTAAGGGTGGAAATACCCTCGTCCTTTTTTATTTCGCGAGATATTTTTTGCTGGTTTTCATTTTTGTTACAGATCGTCGGGTTTATTTGCTTTAAGTAGTTTTATTTATTTTTGCTACTTTTTATTTATTAAAATAGGGGGAATTCATGCAGAGCTAATTTAACATATTGTACATTCTTTATCTCAATGTTTCACTGTCTTTTTTTTTTCAGTTTTATTTCAATAAACAACTTGAATATTTTTGTACGGCATCACTAAAAAAACCAAAATGGTTAAGACGGGTTGTAATAAACAATTGAATTATTTTAACTAAAACTGAAATAGCTTAAGAGATTGCTGAAGTAAAATGAGAGAGGAGGAGGAGAAAGGAGATTGTAAACATGTTTTATTTCTTCTCTCTATTTCTTTGTGTGCGTGCGTGGGCACTTTTGCACAAGTTACAGTGGACCTATGAACACTTAAGCATGACCTACACTACGTTTCCTACTGGCGTTTCCGACCTACTTGATAGAGGCATGTCCCCTCACATCCTTTCCTTACTTTGAACCCTTTTATTATTGGACCCTGACTATGGAGGACATTGAACTTCGACAAGCCTGGTACTTTTAGTACCTGTCGCATTTGTTCTTATGTCTCAGGCAAATTTCTACGTCTGCTGGCTTTAGGATTGTAGAATTAATTTCCCTGATTTAGCCCTGGTCACGCTCCCCTAACCGTCAGGGCAGACGTGCCAGCCTCCGCTTGGTTGCTTTGATGCCTGGCTACCATGTCCCGGGTTCAAAGCTAGTCAAAGTCAACTTTCATAATTTTCACTTAGGCACTTGCTGTTCTCTACAAACATGTGGCTGACAGACTGTTCTTTGTTACCGGATGAAGAAAGTGAAAGCGGTTGTGCTCTTGATGACTTTGGCGTCTCTCCCTGCTGTCAACTTTCTTGTTGTAGCTTGGTGTTGTTGACAAACGCTGTCAGTTCCGGGCTGTAACATTATCTGGAGAGGGACATTCCGAAGATCTATGCTGTGGAGGGTCCTCTGAAAACTCTGAAAGGGATCTTTAGAGCTTGCTCCTTAGGGATTGGAGTCTCTGATCTTGGCTTCACTGTTGAAACTGCGGTCAATTAGTTTCAAAGCAGGAAGCATGTAATTCTCCATCGCTTGTATTCAGGAGGTACATACAACTAGGAGAACGTAAGGCACGAGCTCTGAGTACCAGTCTATAGTGTACAGAGAGGACTTTGACAAGTTGTTATTTCCTGAAACTGTCTTCAGTCTCTTGAATGAGAACAGAGAAATATTTCTGTAGGTATGACTGTCTTCTTGGTCCTAACCTACAAACATGATCACGCCGAGAAATGGTAGGGGTGATTACTATTGCTCAAGATTTAGTGTTGTTTACTTATCAGAGTTTGCAAGCTTTCATCCAGATTGCCTTATATTCATAACTAAGTTACAACTTTCTACCGAGAGAATAAATATGAAACAAATTTAGACAACTGGTCCTCGACGTTAACATTCTTGCTGTTCTGAAATTTACTGTATGATATGAGTGCTTTTTTGAAAAAAAATCCCTTTTGGTGTAAACTATTACTAAGTAGTAAAAACCCATAAAAAAATGACATGTACATTCAAGGCTATTTGGCGTTTATATTTTAAGTTTTACAAAACTTTAGGAACGTTAAATGCGTCCAATTCCCCATCCTCGTCCAGTTTTTTCCTTGAAGCTCGAAAAACAACGATGTTCTAATGCTTTTCTATTTTCTATCAAAAAAAGTGCTCCGAGCAGAATATTTTCTGGCTTCTCAAATCCTTTCCTCCAGCATTTTGATTCTTTGTTTTGTGTGCCAGAGTAATCTCCTATCTTATTTATAAAACTGCGCGATCCACCAGCATCGATGGGTTGTTTGCCTGTGGGCAAAACAAGAAAAAAAGAGACAAAAGAATTAAAATTGATAGATACCGAAGCCGGTAACATTAGCTGAGGTACATCGAAATGGAATACATATTCACGGATTGCAGGAAGCAGATTGAAACATAACAGTTCTTTTATCAAGGAAATTCCTTTCAAGAACCATCTTAGCGAGACGTAAAATCGCAATAGAAAACTGTTTTCTCCTGAATTAACATTAAGTCTGCTTGCATGCATGTTTATCCGACATGACAAGTACGAAAAGTGCTAAACGCGATTACTGGTCTTTCGTTTTGCCAGCTTGCGTTGTCTGCTTGCATGGTATCGTAAAAAGAAGGCGGTCATACAATCATTTTCAAGCAAACACGCAAACGAAGTGCTCTATCTCTTTCTTTTTCTCTTTCTTTCTCCCTTTTTCTCATATACGAGCGCTGGACGTGGAATATATTTGTTTCCAGGCTTGCTTAATCCGGTGGAAAACTAGAGCCCACACAGCAGTAATGGGTAGTTGATCTGCCAGGGGCGGTCAGCAGCTGCGGAATGGAGATGGTCTGGTTCGCTTCCCGTTATGAACACGATAAGACATGACTATCCAGTGTTGTCCATAGGAATGGGAATCCCATGGGAATCCCATGGGAAACGTCCCATGGGATGGGATGGGATGGGACAGCACACATTTGTATTTCCCATGGTAGTCGATACTTGATATTGCAAAATAAATTTACTGTTATTTCATTCATCAAGGATTTAAATCTTTCCTCTGAATCATCTATTGTATGTGAAGTAGCAGGAATTATAGAACAAAAGCCGAAAAGTGGTTTTCAGTGTTGTCCATAGGATTGTTAATACCATGGGAATCCCATGGGAAACATCCCGTGGGATGGGACGGGATGGGACAGGCATAAATTGCCATGGGATGGGATGGGACGGGATAGAAAAATATGTCCCATGGACAACCCTGTGACTATCCCTGTTCTATAATGTTATCTTCTGTTATTCCTCGAGCAAATCGCTTATTTGTGTATTCAGCCACACTGTCAGATTACAATCATATTTAGAGACACACACACAGATACCAGTCCAGCTGATATTCAGAGTACAATAAAGTTGTAATTAATATAACAAATGAAAGTGGGGTACAGAAAAAGCATCGACCACACAGGCTGTGAAAACAGTTCACCCCACACACCGACACGCGCGCGCACGACTTATATCTTTCTCTTTCTTAAAATCACATAAAAAGGACCTAACCCAGTTGCAGGAGAATTGTCATCGAGCATCTCGCAGTTTCTAAGAGTTGTGCAAATGATAACGTATTGACTCCGGCAGGGTTGTGTAGGCTAAGTCAATATATCTTTGTTACATAGTACTACAGGCAGGCAAAACCTCGCTACAGAAAGCTGTGGTTGAAAAAAGAAAGATTTTGGATGAAAGAAACACCTGACGTCTACTCCTCTCTCTCTCTCTCTCACGCGGTGTGGGTTGCATATACTTCTTGTAAATACAAGTAAATAATTAATACCTTTGCACGTTTATTCAACCCTTTTTTTCTCAAGTCTATGCTTACTGTGGTTATCTAACACTTTTCTCTCGGTTAGTACTTAAGATATATAATAGAGACAATGTCTTTAATAACACCCTGACGGAGTTGAAAATCAAAATGTGAAAAACTATGTCAAAAGTTATGTCAGTAGTGTCACTAGGGTGTCATCAATAAAAAAGTCGAAGAAAAATCTTTTATTTAGAAAGTAGACCAGACGTGAATAACCTGTTCCATTTTCTTTGCCTTACAGTTTTCGTTGCTCGTGGAATGCCGATTCTGTAGTCGTTGGGAGACCTCTGGGAAGATCGCTCAACTCAAACACCAAAGTAACTTTTCTGCCAATTCAGCATGAGCATCTCAAAGAAAAAAAAAATGCTTTCTAGAAGCCTTGCGACTGCTGAAGGTGATAGTGAAAGGGAAATCTTTTATTGCCGAGTTTTTCTTTCCCATCTCCAAGACATTTTATGCAAATCAAGAGGAAGCCAAAAGCGAAAATCGCGGTTGTTCATGCAAAAACATTCCCGCAGTGGAGAGACATGCGCGCTGTCTACAACTGGCTGCCATGTTGTTTTCTTGTGCTGCTCTGTAAGGATTCCAGCGCCAGTGAAGGTTGTTTTTCTTTTAAATAATATAGCACGGGTCACTCGGGGTTACAAATGTTATAAGCCTCTCTTCGCCCTTTTGATCGCATATCTGCAATAAGAACATTCTTTACTGAAGAAAATATTTTGTTTTTGATTTTTTGTTTTTTGGGGGGATGGGGTTGGTGAGGCAGGGGCAGTGCCGGCAACTTGTAATCATGTGTTTATTTTAGGGTTACAATTACACTCTTGGACCTCCCTTCCTCCATATCTTGTTACTAATGAAAACAATTTGTGGGAAATTAGAGGTCAAGAGAAATCGAAGAACTTTGTAAATACAGGGTGTGATCGGCAAATTAATTCTGTGTGAACCGAGTGACAAAATGCTCTGGGATATAAAGATAATTATATACTTTTAGCTTTTCTCTCTCTCATGTTATTTTATTAAGAACTGAGTAGTGTGTTCTGACTGGCTCATACTCTTTTTTTTTTAATGTGCACTACGCAATAACACACACACACATACATTGAGCTGAGAATTGGTTAGCGCGCGTTTTACTATAGAAATAAAAAATAAAATATTTTCTGTCTTTACCTTCCAGTTTATTTCTCATACATTATCTCGGCTTTTCTCTTCGAAGGACCATTTTAAGTAACTCTTCTCTTTTGTCCACTATCTTAAATTTTTACTTTATTTCTTGGGTATATCTGGAGCCGTTTGCTGTCAGTTCGTTTCTGGATGTAAACAATGGGAAATACGACTGATTTTCAGCCATGCAGACTAAGAAGATTTCGTAAACAGGACAGTCACCTCGAAAATGAATAACATTTATATTTGGTTAGTCATAAGAAGGACAGAAAAATATATGATTTGAGTGTACATCTGTTGCTGGTGAAAGAGTGACAGATAAATGTCCTGCCGGAGGCGATTACAATTTTATTTTAAATTGTGGAAGTATTTTTCTAATTTGTTTAAACCGTGTGCTGTCTGCGTCTTTGTTTTTCGCTGTATGACAATGTATTACTGACAACAGCCTACCAATAAGGAACGGTGACAGTTGCCCAATGTGCCAGGATCAGATGCCGCCATCAACACTTGGAACCTACTGATCCTTCGGCTGTAACCTTTGACCTGGCTAAGAGCCAATCGTCCCTTGACCTGCTAGTCACTTATCATTTGCTTGTAATTCGGGTAGCGATGGTTGGGAGAAGCTGATCCCGATGGGTAGAAAACGATTCGTATGTTGCCGATTTTTAGGTCATGGCAAATCTCCAAGGTTGTATGCAGACAAGAGTTATGAATTTCGTTGTTTTCTTTTATCTATCTTTAATATTGATACTTTACATTATCAGTGACAGCGTTTCACGTACTATATGACCTGCTCGGAGAAATGTGTTAATATGCTGCTACGATAAATTTGACAGTTTAGGTATGTCGATCAGTTGTTTGGTCCATTAGCTTGATGTTATTAAGGAAGATGGGGAGTGTCGAGGCCTGATAAAGCGTTATTAAACCGCATTGCTTGAATAACCTCCCCGTCAGACGTGTGGCACAGTCAGGCGAGACGAAAGGGGAGAGAACACGCGCGCGCTGGAGCCTAGACCTGAACCCTGACCCTCACCGTCATAGTCGCAGGCTTTGTAGGCCGACGGGGCTGGGTGACAAATAACATTACGCACAACTGTTTGTTCATATCCATTTCACTTCCTTCAAGCTCAGGTCACGTGCACTGTTAACAGGTGGCGTCAACATCGTAACCTGGTTAGTGCACGTTCACCCCCTCCCTCCTTTTGATTTTTATTTTCTCATTTTATTGTATCTCATCTCTCAAGCGCGCAAAGTTTTGTAGTGAAAAGCCCGCGAGTCATGGCCATAGCTGGCGGTCTCTGATGGTACCGTTACCCCGTATGACGTCAACTTCCGGCATGAATCAGTCTGTCACCTGTCGCCTATCCATCACGGTGATCTGGTCACAAATGGCTAAACTGGAAGCTGTAAGAGGCTTAGTAAATTTTCACATTTACGCTTCAGCAACATCACCTTCCTAATCTTGCAACCTGCAGCGTTGTATGTGGGTGCATTGCTGTGCGCATGCGCGGAGGCAGATTTAAAGGGTAGAGGGAGGGAGGAGAGGGAAGAGGCCGACACCTGAAATGTGGAACTCCCTAAAAGACGTTGAAGCGAGGAATGTGTGGCACGGAAAACAGAAGGAGAACTGGTGTTGCTTATTGATTTTTCTTTTTCGTCGACGAGAGTCCCGCTTCCATTTTACAATTTCCTTTGCGAGGAGAGCGCTCGGCGCGGGTGAGCGGCCCGCAGTCCCACGGTGCTGACTGGCTTAGTATCGGTGATAAGAGGATAACCGTTGGAGTGCCTACGTCACCGCCCTGCGATTGCTTCTTGCGCTTGAAAGCAAGCTACTGCGACATCAGACGCTAGGAAAGGACCCTTCGTAAGTCCGTCCCACCCCCACCATGCCACTTGAACTATGGGAAGCCTCGTCTTTGCATGCTCGAAAACACCTCAAGTAGATGGGCCGGCAGAGATAGCTAATGCTATTACAGCGTTCTGACTTCTGTCCTACTGAGATAAATCCTTTTGCCGACGGACTAATGACTTTTTGTGTGTCCCTACCGATCAAACATGAAATAAAGATCTAAAGTTGGTTACAGTATAATGGGACAGAGGGCTTCAAGGTCTGTCTACAGAAAAATGCGTTATATTTGGGTTTTTTTTTTAATTATTATTTTAGGTAAAGAATATCTTAACTAAAAATTCTTATTTTCGAAGTCTTGTATCTCAAGTAGCAAAGATACTCACCTACATTAGGCGGAATAAGTATAGTGTAATGATTTATAGGCAGTCGTTTGGAAATACCTTTGCGCTCGGCTAATCCTCAACAATGTAATGATAGACACGATTGCAAGATAGTAAGCCCTTCTCACCATTACCACTAGCCTTATCACCACCACCACCTCTACTCTATTTTTTTTTCTAACTTACGTACTCGTGTGGACACAAGCTGATAAGAAATTCGACGATAACTATCTCCTAGGAACCCAAATACTTCTCAAGACACGAGACGGAAATACCTCTCATAACATAGCACGTCTAGGTTTGCATGTACAAAGGGATGGGTCTAGAGTATTGTGGGGAGTTTTCTGTTTTGTAACCCGGATATTGAGGAATCCGAGAAAGAAAGTTGGAGGCACGGGGAGGAGGGAGGCGACTATGCAAACCTTCAATAAGAAGTGCCTCTAGCAGACGTAGACCCGTCTAGAAATTCCAGTTTGCACGTTATCGACCACGTGGTGTCACCAGCACCCGGCACCAAATTGTTCTCTCCCTCTCTTTCTATCTCTTTCTCTCTCTCACACACAAAAGCTGTGTCGATCATTACTGAAACGTTTCTGGGGCGGCATGAGCCTTGACGAATCGGTATTAATGGAGCACTCTTCTCGACTATTTTCAAGTTTTTACTCGTTTTTCCCCCTGAGGTCGAATGCGTTCGTGCTAGGTTTCAGCACAGGCAGTGGTGTTTCTCTCCATCTCATGCGTACGGCATTAAATGTGTACAATGATTTTAACTACTAAGGACAGAAGGGGCTGTAAACAGTAGAGAACTGTCAGTCTGTCTCGATTAGCTCGAGTTAAAGAGATAATGACACACAGAAGAAGTATCGCTATACACTTCACAATTTTAGGTAGAAATAAAGTCACAGTTACAATTTAGCACAAAGAAGAATAAAGCTGGCGAAAGAAATTGCAAATGTTTCCATGGTATAGTTAAAGTTTAAAGATCAATTGTGCTGGTGCTATAGCTTCCGCCATTTTGTAGTATGTTTACAAAAGATTATTAAGAAAGCCTCGTTAATGATTTAGATCCTATTAAGTACTTGTAATGAACAGTTACTGTAGTAACTGAAGTTTGCAATGTAACCATAAGACACAGCTGTAGAAGTATGTAAGTCAATCAGGTAATATCACGAGCAATATACTATGGCTCCTTCTCCTGTTTGAGAAATGAGAAGATTTCTCGGTTGAAGGCGTGCTCTGGCCCGCGGCTGGAAAACTTCTTTTGCCATCTAGCAGCTGCTTGGCAGGAATGGACACCTGATTAAATCAGAGAAGACAAAGATGGCATGTCGTGCCCTACCTACGGTAAATCACCTGCCTTTACCCTCTCACCACCACCACCGCCACCACAACAACCATGAAGAATCATCGACTTCTGGCGTCTGCCACGAACGCTCGTGGATGAAAACACCGCTGTAACGGATATTTTCGTCAACGTGGTCTTTGTTTACAAAAGATGCTATATATGTTTTGCTAACCTGGTCGACTGCTAGCTTTAATATGTTTTCAAACCAGCCGTTACCACTTTTCTGATTTCGCACGAAATAACCGGACAACTAAAAAGAAAAAAAAAAAAAAAAAAAAAAAGAGGAGAAGAAACCTGCAGCAGCAATCACCAACACCGCACTTTCTGATATGAAAAGACACCTCTAGCTGATAAGTCAGAGTAACTATAGCTCAGTCAGCTAATAATGTCGTAAAGACATTAAACTATATATTGCTAATGTTATTCTTCCATGAATATTATCTGGCATCCGTTATCCCCGATCTTATGACTGTGCAGCTCTGTGCTGTCTGAGTTCTTGCTTCATTAAGCGTTGCAAAATTAATCCAATTTTACGTTAAAGGTGGGATCTGCCTGCTGATGCAGGCAAGAGATGAAAACCGCATAATTACTGTGTGGAAAATTACTTCCAGGACAGATGAGTGCTAGTTGCATATTGCTGCTCATGCGATGATTTCGGTCGGTTTTTCTTCTAGCGATGTGACAAGCCGAGTGGAGGATTAAAGTTTACCAACGTGCATGGTTGTTGTTGTTTTTGTTTTTTTTTTCATCCGAATGAAAGATCTCAGATAAGTTAAAAAGAAAATTGTCCCGAGTCCACTTCAGGGGAGGTAAATGGGAGGTAAACAGCATGTGAACACAAGGTAGATTACAATGGCGGTGACTTTTATCTGTATTTGCTTCAAGATCTGTCTCGTAAAAGGTTTATGTTGTTTTATGGCATAATAAATTGTGAAAAACTTAGTTTAAAATAATTACATACACTTCTTTTAGGCTTCTTAGCGTACAGCTTTCCTCATGGGATGGGGCGGGGGCGAGAAAAGAAAAGCTGATAACTAGTGGAAGATGAAAAATCCTACCACGACTCCCAAACAGCAAAAAAGACGATTGCGTGGGCTCACATAATATGCAATTTTCTTATCTTTTGCCTTCACATTACCTCCATTTCAACAGCACAAATCACAACATATTTTATTATCAGTGGCAACAGGTTTCAGGTTCACATCCATCTATTTGTGCAGCTAACAGCAGCAAGGTTGTTAAAGTTTCGATTTCTTTATGGCGATGTAGTGTTGTTTACGAGGTCATGTTCGTTGCTATGAAGCCGTCGTCAGTAAGTCTATGGGCGTGTTTTTAAATGATTTTGAATGTTATGTTAATATGCATCCCTATATATTTTTACACTACTTTTCCACGCCTAAATAAAATATTAACAGCGAATTTTTGTGGCTAGCTAATGACACAGCTATGTTCAGTTAAAATGCCAGAAACATAGAGCTGGAGTTCATCGTGGATCAGGTTGACTTTTTGCTAAGCAATAACCGCTGTACTTTAGAAAAGCAAAACTGAGTACACACGCATATTACCATAAACATTGAAAAAAAAAAAAAAAACAACAGAAAACAACGGTATTTTCATATCCGAACTCGGCTGCTTTTTTCAAGCACTGATGATCATGACCTTTCTGTCCTCGATAACAGGTCGTGAACTTAAATCAATAGCTTTGTATATTGTGAGGCGAAGGTTCACACCTCACTTGAGTTAATGATTAAAATAAATGGGTAATTAAAAGACATCTTTAATCACGTCATATATATATATACGAGTTTTACATTCTCGCTGGTCCTTGCTCCCTTTATTTTTTTCTTCTGATTCTTTTCTGCCTTTTTCGGTCTATTTTTGCCATTTATCTAATCTTTGATTTTAAATTTATACCTATATTTTCTTTTTCTGTCCATTTTTCCATCTGTCAGCCATGTTTGTCTTTGGCTCACCACTCTCCCCTTCCCCTCCCCGTTCCCCAGTCAACCAAGCAAAGCTGCATTTAAGTAAAGATGACACTGGGGAAAGGGTGCCATGTATCTGTGGCGATATCCTTCCTCTGGGCAAAAACAGATTTGGGAGGAGAGCGAGTTCTTACTGCTCCTTTGCGCCCCTGTAAAAATCCAGTGAACCGGCTGGGTGTTATATTTCTTCATCAGAGCCACCCAAAGTTCTGGACTTGTGGGTGGAGCAGGAGGCTCTTTGCCAAAGATGCGTTTAGGCCCGAGCCAAGCAATCAGTTGGTCTCGTGAGTTTTATTGTTTCTGGCGGCAACGACTGCCTCAATCGACGAAAAGTATTTTCCTTTATGGCGTGCCAGCGAAGAACTAAAGAGCTCATGTGCGACACAGGAAGAGGAGAGTTGTGGAAGGAAGAAGGGAAAGGAGAGAGAGAGAGAAAGAGAAGTGAATTTAACTTCGTTGTTCATCATAGGGACTTAAAAATGATTCTTCATACAGCAAGGTGAATAATTGCATAATTAATTCCTAACAAATCATTCCACAAAAAGATCAATTGTGTCGCCTTCCAGACATCATAAAAACATAAATAAGCAAGATAAATAACGATCTGTCTGACAACCAGTCGATGAAAAATGGCACACACACACACAGAAGTGAATAAAGGTGGGACCCAGTTTGTGTAAAGTGTTAGTTCCCATCGCCTGTCCCTAAATAAACCGGTTTTGCTGATGTTACAAGTTCTTAAAATTAATTAACAGCGTTTAATCTATAGTTATACGTGTGCGAATGTAGGAAGAGTTCCTACTTGTGTAGCTATCTTTTTGTCTGCAGTGTGTACACGTCTCTTGCCCACCCGACACCTGTTTTACAGCAATGTGCACCTGATAAAGTCGGGTGGGCAAAACGTTGAGAGGCCATGCAGGCAGGTGAGAAGTGTGGTTGGCTCCGCCTACCATGTCTTAGTCTGACCTACCGTGTGACATTCGCCGCTTCACGTTTTGCTTCCTGCCGCTGGACTTTCTTCCATCAAAGCCTGCATTTGCTCGTACGGATGCTCGCGAACTCCCACAGGCTGCCGGACAAATAGACATACAGACAGGAGCAGAAAAGGAGTGTATTGGCTCAGCCTCCAGAGACCGTGCTATGCCCGCTTCGCGTCAGAGAATGCTGGGAAATGATGGGAGGCCGGGCTGTCTGACCTTTGACAAGACCTTGGGGAACCGGAAATGAATGCATGTGAACGTTGAGACGTGAAGGTCATCGTGGCCGCCATCACAAATTTTTGACCCATGGTTTGGGAATAAAGAGAGGACTGGAGCGACACAAAGCGGTCCTTGTGGCTGGTATAGTAATTATCATGAGTTGAACGACTAATGTGTCCATGTGCTTAGCCAAATTAACATCGTATCGAGGTCGTAAGAATGCAGGCATGTGTCCACAAAAACTGAATATTTATGCACTTGTAAGTGATTATTAATTTATAAAGTTTGTTAATGGATGGAATAATAGACAAGGGATTAGTTTGTATGCAATAGATGCATCCTGAAAACTGCGCATAAATCTGGAGCCATCTATATTATCGCTTCTGTTTGATGTTACATTGCAGTTTTGATGTTTAAATACAAAGAAGGAACATGGAAAATGTGTCCGCACTGTACTTCGGGTTCAGTCTGTTTGTCGCTCACTCTTTCTCTTACTCTCTCTCTCTTAAGTGGCTGATCCTCTTGCGTGTTTATAGGATTTTAAATCTCCTTTACGATCCCTTTGCCCATAAATATGCAAAGGAAAAATATCGGTCTCAAAATAATACAAAGATTACTACAGGAATCCCTAAAACTGTGTAAATTAGGTACGATGTTTTATTTGAAGCTTTCTTGATAATTCACATAACCCTGAACAATTCTTGTATCAGATTGCAAGCAAAGCAGATGGAAATGTCAGGTTAAAGGAGACACAAATGAAATAAAGTATTTGCTCCTGTAAAACCTTACAGCGTAGAGATAATGATTTTCTCTGCATCTTTGTAAACTTATCGCGTTCTCTTTCCTTCTTTACTCACCTAGAAACCCATTTATTGTCTTGGGGAAAAAGAAATAAAGTTATTATTTATAATGTGACTAACAACAAGAGTCTACAGAACGATACCATTTTTCTCTCTTTAACTTTTCGTTAGCTGGTAATTATCTCAGCTTCCGGAAGTATCTGTCACGTGACAGGAGGGTCACTAACTCCTACCCCTTCACGTACCTCTCTCCTTACCTTAGTCTTCCTACCCGGATAGGGTGGTCCAGTGGCGCAACGGTTAGCACCTGTCACCAATACAGTGAAGATCGGGTTCCTGGGTTCAGCTCTCGTCTCGGGCACGCTTTTTTTTTTCTGCACGTGGCATCTGTTTACAGGACTGGCTGCCTTGCCGAGATATAACCTTAGTTGCTGGCTCTGCATAAAACTTCAATCCTTCCCTTGTGGACCTCTACTGTCATTTTTCTTCTCCGCAGACTTTGTCTTCTTCACTCTCCCATCTGTTCTGTAAACTTCATGTTTTCCTTCCCCACCCCTTTGTAATTATTTTATTTCATCAAGCGACAGTGCAGCGATTACCACTGTAATCCAAGGTTATTCACTTTGAACAATCCCTCCAGAAGGACGTGTGATTGAGCTCTTCGATCCGGGAAGGAAGAAAAACAAAAAGGCCAGCGAAAGAGAGAAAAGCCCCCCTCGCTCTCCCCAAAGCCAAGCCTAGCGATTCCAATATCAAATTAAAAGTGAGCGTGGCCAGCGTGGGACACAATACTGCTGCCCCGAATGCAAGAGGTTAGTCTTGAGACGCCATATCGTTCCTGTTGTGTTTGCACGCGTCTCATTTTAACCCTCTTTTTTTTTTTTTGTTCCTTCCTTTGCGGAGAACGTAGTTCCCCGGATGCAGAATGGCCATGACCTTACTCGCTGTGGGCTTGGCGAGCCCAGCGTTTCGACGATTACATTTCTAACTGTAAACTGTGGGACATGTCAGGTTGGGAAGAGATAGTACCAGACACATAATTCATTGCTGGAATGGCAGTTGCGGGAAAGGTTGCTACTGTCTACTCTTGCTTCTTCTCACTTTTCTTTCTTTCCCCTTCCCTCCTCATCTCTCTCTCTCGCACTTGATCAACAATCTGAAGATTGGATAGAGTGTGATCATATTCTTTCTTTAACGAAAAGCCCTAGCCACCCAATCTATAGAGAAGTCGAAGTATGTGTCTCTTGCTTTGCTGTGAGTCTGCTGGCCTCCTGGTACAGAACTTAATGTGTTGGTGTTCTGATTTGAATACATGGGCAACTGATCGGGAGAGACGGTGTTGTTTGGGTGTAGTGTTTTGGGGAAGGCATTGCTTATTGTTATTATTATTATTGCATCACTTGCACTCATTTAGGTCTTTCATATCATCTCCCTTCAGAAAGACGTGTGATTAAGCTCTTCGATCCGGAAAGCAAGAAAAGCAAAAAGAAAAGCATTCAACCTATATATTCATAATCAATGCAAACGTTCTTTTTAATATTTGTAACACAGGGCAAGTCTTTTATAGTGACTCATATGACGTGGTACTAGCTGGCATCTGGCATATAGTCTGTAATCATTTTTGTGAAGTTTTCGAACACAGATGTCTACCAAGATATCCGCTGTTTTCTCAGGCACTGGACGTCCTGCCTCCCTGGTACATACGCCAAAACAGTGAGCAGACGACAAACTTTGGGCAGACAATAATTTTCAGTATAAAAAAAATAGCATGACATATGGCACACAGAAACGTGTGACTGAAAGATTGCGAAATGCTTTCGTCCAGGGCATGTTATTAACAGATGGCTATCGGATATAAAGATTCAGCATGTCAGCATGGGTGACAAGCTGTTGTGATGGATATTTTGTGTCGGTGTGAGTAACGAGATGGGTGATATGGTTATTACATATACAATATATATATATAATACGGCATTTTAGTGTTAGACGGCATTGACTTGTGTTTGTTTCAGTACAATGAAGTGTGCAGGGGGAAAGGGAAAAGAGGAAAGAGGATGTGTGTGTATGACTACGTGTGTTTGCGAACATGCGCTTGTTTGTGTGGGCATTGCATTTTTATGTGAATATTCGTGGGCGTTTGTCGTGCAAATACACGCACAACCTACAACCAGCACCGGCATTAGCACGCAACAAAGTAAGCCGATCACATATAGCAGCCATAACATCGAAGTCCTGTTCACCCACGGCCTCCCCTCGTTTTCTGGGCGTGTTGTCTGGTCGAAGTGGCAGTGTTAAACGTTCCGGTAAATAATGGCCATAATGACGCCGCGGGACCCGATGAAGGGCCGTGGGCGAGGATCCAGACAGGCCAGCAAAGGGAACGTCACTCGTGAAAAATGTCAAGAGTTACTTATCAGCCCTGACAGAGAATCCCCCTTTTTTTTCGGACAGATGTCACTCGCAGTGACCCAGCCACGGTACAACAAACTCGAGGGTTGCAGGGCGGAAGAGATTAATAATCTGGGTCCCTTAGTGGATGTGCCCATAGTAACAGTTACTTGCGCCTCCATCACCATCATCGTCATCGTCGTCGTCTGCATTTTTAGTGTCATGAGCTAACGAGTAAAAGCTTACCCTTTTATATTGTTTCTAAACATTCGTTCATTCATCTGTGGCCATATCAGCTTGCGTTGTGCCCTTGAAGATGGATGGTACGAGAGTATATAATTGAAAACAGGTGTCTGGACAAACAGACGAACATAGACGAAGAGAGATGGCTAGAGAACGAGAGATAGAGAGACTCAGACAGATGAACAGAGAAGTCCTTGTTAGAGGCAGTCGTCCTCAATGAGCAACCTGTTCTGGCAGAACCTCTCCTAAGAACGTACAAGCCTTCAGCGTTAATTATGAGCCACAGGAAAGCCTTCCAGCACTGAATAAACTTGGGAGCGGTCAAGACCTGGGGCGGACACTCGACGTAGTGAGCTGGTAAGTGCGTACATGACTTGGCAGGGCTTTGGGACTGTGTGTGCGTGTGCATGCTCGAGCACGAATAAATGATAGATAAACTAAGTAAATGAAACCTGTAAGGAACAAGGGAGTCAGAGAGGAAGTCAAAATTCTCGAAATTTGTTTTCCACAGTGGAACCAGTAGAATTGCGGAATATGCAAGGGATATATGCTAAGGGCTCCTTGTCCCTGCAAAATCCACTGACAGCATAACGCAATCGACTTGCTGAAGCTGAGGTGCTCGTGTTGCACATCACCGGGCTTCAATCTGGGCAGCTGTTGGCATGCCTTTCGTCAGTGGCATCGCACCTTCTCTCCTTCCTACGATCTGTGTCAGCTGTTTCCTCACCGCTCCCTCGCCTCCACAATTCCCGACTACTACTACCACCCCAACCACCCACATTCCCCTCTACCCTTCACGGTTTCCTTGCTTGAAGTCCCCTTGCGGCCGCATCGATAATTTGCGGCAGAACTGCCGTCTCAAACGCGTGATCCAATCAAACACTCCTCCACTTCTCCCCTTCGCTCCACCCTCCTCCAACTTCCCCCCCCCCGGTCAGTGTATTACTGCTGTTGATTAAAAGTGTGGCCGTGTTTGAAATGTTAACCCCTTCGATCGCCTCCAACAGGCTAATCGTCGATGCCTGCACACAGAATGGCGACACGACAAATCCCCAAAGATGCCAGGAAAGATGAGATGCCAGAAGGAAACGAAGGAGTAGATGCGCAGTCCTGCAACAAGTCAGAGCTGGCCTAAGAAATAGGGAGGCTGTGACGAGCGCTCAAAATCTGGTTTTAAAAATAGAGACAATCCCTCAGGTCTTAATAGGACTCATTCTTAAGTCTCACATAGACGCGCGTGGTTGCACGCACACACATGGACGTACAGAAAGGCAGCGAGAGATGGATCGACAGATACAAAGATCTAATGGAAAGCAGGTAGATATGTAGAAAAATAAATATAAACAGACAAGCCGGCAGAGACAGACAGACAAAAAGATAGATCCCCATAATCTACAAGAAAAACTTTGCTTTGGACGGCAGGAAAAAATCGGGGCTTGAGCCGAAAGCTGGAGTTAACGTGACACGACAATTCTAACTGATGCACGTTCAGGGTCTTATGACAGATTCTGTGAAGAATGTGGAGACTGGGCATTGGAAAGGCGCGGAGATATTCTCAACGCAGCTTTGTGACGATACTCAATATTCCTGGCTGAGAGGGGTTAAGAAATTAGGTGCAGCCGCATGCATGCATGGATTAAAATCCAGACAGCGCGTGCAGATATGCAGGCACGACAGTCCCGGGCATCGCTGAAGTCCTCTCTGCTAACTAGCCTCCAAACTTTGTCCAGGTGTCAAAGTTTACAGACCATTAGCCCCATTACGACACTGCCCCTTTCCTAGCACTCCACTGCTTCCCCGCCTCACTTCATTTTAAAAGCTCTTGATATTCTTGTTTTCGCTGATGAGAAGCTTTTTCCACTGTGTGTATGTGCACGCGTCCGTAGACAGTGATACTCTGTTGCAAAATGAAAATTTCCCGTACGACCTGTGTGAAGTTTTCAAAGCGCGTGTTTACATCGCTCGAAGAACGCAAAAATAATAAAAAAAAAAAACCTCCCTCATCCCTACAAAAGAAGGAAAGATGGTTTATGGTAGCTCTCTCCAGATTCAGTTCGGTCGTAGTTTTTTTTTTTAATGATTCTGTTTAAAAACATAAAAGGCTGGAGCAACTTACATGCACGCTTAATGACATTTCATTGATTTAGATATTGATGCTCCCATGACCATCCATATCGTGTACGGCGTTACCAGGTATCGGGAACAATGGGGGTTGGTAGCACTGTGTTGAAACACTTGTTTGTGGTCAACACACCAACAACCGTTAATGTTTCGAATCTCGTCTCAATCCACACCAATTTTGTCATAGGACTTGCCTTTTTGGGATATTCTCCGTGTGGTCTGATTTCATTTAACTACATATGTTCCAAAATCAACCCTAAGTTAACGGACTTTCCCATCAATCAACCCAACTGACCAACCAGTCGGGAACGTCTGCGATATACCGCGCGAACTAAACCCTTATCTATAATATCATCTTTTCCTCTTGATGTAGACACATCAGCGTTGGAAAGTACATTTTAAAACTTATTTAAATGGAGGCTAGCTTGTAGAGCTACCTACACACTACGCATATCTTATTTTCAGGTGCGCCTTCCAGTAAAATAGCTGTTTTTAAATGGCGTGGAACAAATGATTATGTATTAACTGGCTGGCGTCACTGAGGAAAAAAAAAACCTTTTTTGGCTGTTGCTGCATTATGATTATGATGTTAAAAGAGGACACACACATCCCCTCACTCCCTCCTCCACCCACACGCGCGCTTACAATTTAAAAGATAAAGTTCCCACGGTTTAGGGGCCTCGATCAGGGACAGTGAACACTGAGTGCTTCACCACATCCTGTCTTGGGTATATTGTGTGATACCCGGAATCTGAAACCTCCCCACCTCCTCCTTTGGTTGACCTACTTGGGTAATTCAGGTACCCGTTATATTCCACTCAGCGAGCTTTGGCCCTGCGGTCTTCAGCTCTGAAATCCTGCTCACATAAAGGACCAGTGGGATGCACACATTTTTCCATTGACTGGGTAGAGTTTAGTTAAAGATACTATTTCCCCACATCTGGGGGAATATACCCATATTCCGTTCTTCAAATGCATGCCTCCGACCGACATCATTCAGATAACAGGGTTATACACGGAAAAGTTTACATTGTAATGGTTTCAGCCGATTGGAGAGCTGGGATTATATGTTAATTAGGTGTATCTATGTACTAATGTGACGTCAGGATTTTGACCCCTTTGTCGGCAGGCTGATGTTCGAGCTTTACCTAATCATTTAAGAAAATGACAATCCACAAGTCCTATAAAAAAAAAACACACCAAAATCTATTGATGAACATTATGCATGCTTTTACATTCATTTCATTTACTTATTTTGTTTTCATGCAAAAGGGAACAGCTTTAGCAGAGGACTTTGTAGACTTACTGTCAATAACATTATATGTACTTACAAAATTCATTAAAATAATCCTTGAATATAAGCATGGTAGAGGAAAATTCTTAAAGCACAATGAATTAGCATACGTTTCACTTGTAGTTTTTTTTTTTTTTTTTTTAAGGCGTGATTTACGGATAGGTTTAGAATACTCGCAAAAGACTTGAAAACCGTTCATTGTTTATTTCGATGGGAAGATGAGCACAATTAGGTGTGAAAAAGCTTCTCTAGTTATATTGTGACGTTTTAAAGGAGGGCATCATCTCTCAGTCTGTAACGGTCACTTACGATACAGATGTGCTTCGATGACGTTTCTACTCACATAGCTATGAAGTATTGGGCGTCACTGAGTATATTTATTCACTTTCGAGGACCACTATACCACTCCGACCAACCACCACCTTTCGCCTTTGTGTTAAAGCCTAGTTCTCCGCTACTTTGTGTATCCTTTTCAGCAAACTTGATGATAATTGTACACTGCCGCAGTTTCATTGCTGCTTAGAAAATGCTTCTCAAGTGCAATCCATATGTAATTATCGATTTTCTTTTCTTCTTTTCTTTTTGTTCTCTCTATGTCGCCGAAGGCTAGTCCATTGTCAGGGCCGACGGCTACTTTTCTGCCTCTTTCTAGGCTTTGCATGCCTTCAAGCTACGCCCGACACGTCACCAAAAGGTTCTTTGTTGTACTTCGCGGTACATATGGCATTCAAGTAATGTGATATACCTAGTTCCTGTTCTATTTTTTCGCCTGTCACATATGTTGGGGCATTTCGCCATTATTGCACTTTGAAATGATCGAGCCATATAAGGACACTTAAAAATAAACTTTCCGGAGAACTTGTAAATCGTGAAGTCATTATACTTGAACAGTTAGTGTTCAGTCTAAAATTCATAGGATGTGTGACTTGTTTACATGGGTGCAGGATATTTTCTTTGAAAACCAAAACATCTCCCTGGAGTATGCGCGAGATACTGCCTAATAAGTTCCTGCCTGAAAGGTCGGCGAGCGATGCTGATGATGATAAATTGGCCTCAAATGGGGAATTTACAACCTACGCCAAACGACACAATAAATAGTATAGGCGTACCAACCATGTTCTCAGAGTGAGAGGCAGGGTAGGAACGCAGCGCGTCACATTCTCCCAGGCTCGGTCCTGTACGGTGCTGCTTCGATCTCGCATACGCGCAGTTGTAACACACTGCGTGATCTCTGAGTGGCAAGTGATGGCGATTCAGGTCTCGTCGTGGAGTAAGAAAGTGCAAAAGCACAATGCCAGATCGCACGCTCGTCCTTAAGTTTCCCTCCATTCGCCGAGAGAACCGTGGCGTCGGCGTCATTGTGTGGACTGATACACCGTGCTGGTGACAGTATCGGCAGGACACAGATTTCACGGCTGTGTAGTCGTTACACTACAAATGCGTACGAGCGTCTGTAAATGAGAAGTTCACGCAGATCAATAAAGTAAAATCAGATTTGTGTGTCCTGGCTTGTACTGAATGGAGCCTTCGCAACATGAATATTGATGAGCTGTTATGATTAGTCCGACGTCACACAAGATGGCTGCCGTCGTTGACTGTGAGACAGAAGCTCTCCATCCCTTGTCACCGTTTCCACAGTTTCCATAAAAGCAGGAAGGATGTAGCTTACAGTGTGTGGAGTAAACCAGCGGAAATGTTTCTCTCCTGTCTTTTGGATTACAAATGTTAGGCTAAATTATGTCCCTGCTGTGTGTTTGTGGTAAGTTCCCGTTGTATTCGGCGTTTGTCGTCTGCTCGGCGGCGCGTGAATCTGGTTGCTGCGATTAGGAAAATCCGAAATATGCATCCTTTCTCTCTTTGGTATTTGAAATCGCAGTTTACGACAAATATTTTGTAGAAAATATGTTTTTTATTATTTGCTATTCCTGCAGAAGTTTGTGAGATTTCTCGGATGAAACAGGACTAAAAATGCCTATTTTGTATAGTAGTCATAGTAATGACGCTTGGCATCTTGACAAAAAAATAATAATAATAAACCTTGTTTTTCTAGACTGCTTGCTATAAACTCAAATTCTCTTTTTCTTGTTTACAGTGAAAAAAGCTCGACTCGCTGGCCCTCCAGGTACGTTGCAAATATTTCATTTTTTTATAGTGCTTTAAGTGTGTGTGTGTGCGCGCGCGCGTGCTTAAACACACACACACAGGGGAGAAACATTCGAGTCAGTGGTTTGCACCAATAATCAAAGTTTTCTGCCATGAAGATGGAGCAGCACCAAATATACAGGCATTACTATTTATTTGTGGATAATATTTTGCCATATTCATGTGGCTTCTGTATATATTAGTGAGCTCTTTTTGTGTGTGCTGTTTAATATGTAATGACAAATCAGCGTCAAAATATTTCTAAAAGTAAATGTGATGAAATATTCTTATTAACTTGACATAAACAGCTTAATATTTAGAAACTTTTTTTTACATTCATAAAAGAAATTAAAATATTCCCAGATGTCTGTATGTGTGTGTTTGCAATTTTGTTAATGTAAATAACACTTGTATGTGTTTACATATGCATTGCACACACACACACATGTATATACATGCAGGAGCATGTGCATACTCAGTGGTGTAGGAAGATTCTCGGCTGTGGATGGGCAAACTCCATGCTGACAGTGAACAACATTTACATTCTTCTGCCCTTGGTATCTTTCTTGAGAGGCAGCTTCTCACCTTGTCCCCCTGATACTTAGGCTGCTGATATACACACATCCACACACACACATTCCATATGCACACCCGCACACACACATACATTCACCCTCGCCCATCCACACATACACACACAGCAAAGGGTTTAGTGAAACACACACTTTTGCAGTAAGCGTTCTGTCCCAAAACAAGTTTAGTGTTATACACCAAGTTTCAGCTTTTTGCACACTCTAGCTTTGACATCCTAAATTTGGGTCAGGTCTTCCTTAAAGGGAGTGCACTGCACAATGTATGCATTCAGTAATGCACACCCAAGCACATGCCTACTTGGTCAAATGGTAACAGGTGACAATATAAGCTTAACATTTTCTTTACATTATGCATTAAACGTTTTTTTTAAGAGAACCAAGATACAATAATGTTTGCTTCTTCAGGAAGAAATCAATAATGAGGAACTAGAGAAACTAAGACACAGACACTTAAGATACATGATATTGCTGTACCAGCTGAGTCATTTTCATTTTTATTGAAGGCTTAAGTTTTGCTTAATATATTTCTATTTACTTCTTCCATGACTGCTTAACATCAATGAGAATTTTATATTCTCTGTATATGTTTGCATGCATACATGCATGTGTGTGCTTGAAAAAGAGAGAGAGAGAAGAGGATTAATATTTGAATTCTTTTAAGGAAGTATCCTGAAATTTTTATTTCTTTCACAAAATTTTGAAAAAGCAAATGTAAACGTGTTGAGTAAACGTAACAGCATATGTGCAGAAAAGATATTTTACGAAAAAGAGCAAAAAGATTTTTTGTCAGCCTCCATTTTTGATATAAAGTACCTAACATTGTATTTTTTGGACATAAGATCGAACATCTTTTATAAAGCTTAATGGGTTCCTAAAAATAAAAAGGTTATACAGTATATAATTTTTTAAAGAGCTGTCACACATTTAGGAGTAAGAAGCACAATAGATTTCACTTGATCACAATTTTTCGAGCTGTTCATTTTTCATTCATTTCTTACATTTATTGCTTTACTTTTGTGACTGTCATAAATCATGAAATCCATTGCTTAAAATACTAAATTGATGATAGCACAATTATGATGAGAAGTGTGAGATGAAAAAATGTAACTAGTTAATGCACCATTGATAAGTGTTCCATACATGAAAGTCTATACTGTACTCATATCTCTCCTTCATGTGTTAAGATCTAGTCACCTCCTTTCTGTAGATGTGATACTTGTTGACAGGGTTGGACGAGGTAGAATTTGGCTATGCAAACATATAAAACCAATAACCTTTCCCCGGTGTGAAATTAGGAATCACTTTAATGAAATGGAAACAAGCCCTGTTCTTTTGGTGATTAGTTTACTCACTGAAAATTTCACGTGAATGGTTTTCCTCCTCATTTAAATGTTATGTCACTTGTAATTAGAAAGAAAAGTACATGAAATTGGTTTAATCTGATGAATATTAGATTTTGTTTATTATGATAAAGGCCATATATATATTGTATATTATGTAGACACATGTAAACATAAATACATTCATGTAGTGCACATGCAGTGCACACCCACAGAACTACAGATACTGTCTCTTATGGAGGTTTTGTTGTCATCTCTCTCTTTTACACACACAGACAAATGCATGATTATTTGCACATCAGCATATCTTGAAGAACAAAAAAGTAAACACAAAATTGTAGAGCATTCATGTTTCTGTAAATCAAGCACTGTGTATTTGAATCAACGTTTTACATTAGCAAGAAGCCAATACTTTAAAGCTGCTTACTTTCAAATCCCCGTGTAATAGATGACTTTAACTACAGGTTGTGCTTCATGAATATCTAATTGATTATTACTAAATCATCAAAGCTTAAATGGCAAAGTAACGAAGAACAAGAATATAATTTTGTAAGTTGTTTAGAAGTCCAAAAACTGGATGCACAGTATTAAAAAGAATGGAAGTTGATATCATTCCTTCAAACCTCTTAGTAGTTAGCATATAAAATAGGCTCAAACAATTTTTCCATACATTTGACTAAAACTGTTGAAGATTGTAGACTCAGCTAATAACATATAATTCAAAGATACAATATTATTGCTCCCACTGGCATTAAAAAATTAGTTGGTTGCTCAGTGGAAAGGTTTTACAAAAATGGTAAAGTTGCATTTAAGGCAGAGACTAAGAAAAGAGCAGTGGTATGTGATGGCATGTCAAATGTGTGCAAATACAACTTTCACCAGTGTAATTGGTAGCTGGCCTGCTTTGGCCAGGGAATGGTAGACAGAGAAATCAATACATCCAGTGCATCTGTTGGGTTCCCATCCTCATCTTGACACAAGCCATAGGCGTTAATGAGTCCTTTGCCTGCTTTTCTATGCATGTGTGTGTGTATAAGTTCAGGTGTACTAGTTTGTTTATGTGTTCGCGGGTGGGTATACATTTAACAATGCATGAATATGAGAGAGAAAGAGAGTTGGTTTCAGTATTTGAAAGAGCCTATTGGGTAAGAGAGAGAGAGAAAGATTTTCTTCACACTCATGTCTGCATACAACTGCCTATCTTATTTAAACTTATGTTTTTCTTCTCATAAAACATGGAATCACTGATCATAATTTTCAAGTTTTCCTGATTTGGAGACTGGATATATAACAACTGGGACAAAAGGATCAATCTGAAAAATAATTACAGTTGTTGCTGAATGTTAGACTGTGTAAATGTGTAAATTTGCTAAGACAAATAAATGACATATAGACGTTTTGGTCTACATGCATGCATAGAAACGTGAAATATGCAACAGTCTCAGCTGGCATCGATAACAGATTTTAAACTGCATGGTGCTTTGTGTATTTCCACAATGACATGTGTAACCGATAGGGCTAGGCTTGGTAACAGATGGCAAAGCTTTTCCAGGATAACACTGATGCTGCTAATAACCTTTTTTATGATAAGAGAATAAATCATCAATGAAACACATAAATGTCAGATTATTTTTCCAGCTGTCAGATGACTGTATTCTGCGTAGCCTTTTAGGTAAATATAGAAATACCCTGGAAAATATTTTTCTGGGACTTTTAGAACAAATAAACTGTGTAGAGTATAAGTCTCTATGTATATGATTTTGTTTATACACATAAAATCTAATAAAAAAGTGTCAAAAATATTTAATAATGGTATATACATAAAAAGCTGGACTGTCAGATATACAACCTATCATTTATAAAGGCAATCACAATAGTTTCAGTATAGAAATATATTTATACACAGCTGTTTGTAGAATGACACCATCAAACATATATTTTCAATCTTACCTCCTTCTCTCTCTTGAAATAGGATAAAAACATATACTGGTGAATGCCACCCAAGATGCAGAAAAGCACATTTTTGACAATTTATTTACATTGAGTTTTCAATAACTACTACTTAATAGCTCGTGATAGGCCTTTAAACTTTTAAAATGCCCTCACTGAGCTTTTTCATCCAAATTCTAAAACAAATTACAAAGTTTATGTATATATGTGTTTGAAATATTTGTTCAAACAGCTTTGCTCCATAAAACCCCAATTTTCAAACTGTGGTACACATACCACTACTGCTACGCAAAGGTATGACATGTAGTACGCGAGCACCATGTGCCAAAGTAAATAACTGTCACAAATTCATATGCTAAATACCTGTAAACGTAAGACTAAGTCCTAGACTAGTATATATATATTTGTAGGGGTAGGGTTGGGAGGTGGTAATCAATTTGAATTTTTGAAAGTGGTACTCATTTGGAAATGTTTGAAAACCAGGGCCCCAAAGTGCACATTCAACTTGAAGTCAGGGTAAAAATGTTTTATTCTTTCCATCACATTGCTGCTTTTGCAAAGGGGATATAAGTGGAGACCAAATCTGTTTTCTACTCCTGCTAAGTAAATGACATGTAAACTTACATGTTTTATTTTAAGTACTGTACTTTTGATGCTATTATTTTGATCCAAACAGATCAGTTAGTCCTGCAGGTTTAATATCCGCCATGAAACACCAACAACAAAATCCGCTATGGTTCATGCAAGGGATACATCAGATTTTTACCAGAAACTCCTTTATAGAAACTAGGAATGAAGTATTTTCACATCTGGTTTTATTTTTATCATATATACTAAACCTGTGTAGTAACCTAGCTGGTTCCTACGTAAATACAAATAGGTCCTTGATGGGAGCATGCTCACGTAAAAATGGGATCATGCACACTCTGCAAAGACATCATTATATATATTACAGCTGAACTTTCAAACCCACAAGCCATGCATCCTCCTTTTGACACTATTTCTCCACCATCACCCAGCCCCTTTTTTCCTATCTGTTTTGGTTTTTTGGATTATCCAATTTTACCCTTTGCACAATGAACATGCTATGACACTATATAATTGTTACCATCATAGCCTATTTATCTGTTGAAGGATTTCTAAACCACCTCAAACATCTATGCTTTGAGTGATGCCTGCATGAATGGTTATCTGTACCAGATGCACTGTACGAATGGGTGCACCAGTTGGGTGATTAACATCAAGGAGTTAAAATGTTTATAGTTTATTTTCAAAGTAACGTCTAGGTGTTAACCATGTAGCCAACACCCTAGTGATGGTCTGTTTGTTTGGTCCCTGGAGAGCAGCAGTGGCTACAGAAGTGTCAAGCTGGCACCATTTAAACTAGTTAACAATATCAGACATGAACAAAAATGTTCAGTTTAGATTTGTTAATATGGTCTCACCCTTTGGAGATAACCACTTTTTTCTGTTTTGTTACCCTGTTTACAAAGAATTGCATAATATACTTGATGCTAATATAGTCACTTAAGCTTTACATAAAATGACAGCACTTATGTGTTAAAGGTCTAGTGGGGTGCAGTTTTATTTTTCTAATGATTAAGTAATGCTGAATGCTATACACAGTTATAAACTTGAATGAAGATCTCACTTCCATTATAGCTATACATATGCCTACAAACATCATTATGCACAGAAAAAGATGAATGCGGGTGTCAGGAGTGGACAGCTGGGACAAAAATGGTGATTAGGCATATCATGGAAAGTCTGTGGGCGTACTGTAGTCAAATGGAATTTATGTTGATATTGATATATTTTGCATTGCTTTTCAGAGCGTTTCAATACCTATGTGACTCTAAAACTTCAGAATGTGAAGTCAACAACGATACAAGTCAAAGGCAACAATCCTTGCTGGGAGCAGGACTTCCTCTTGTAAGTATAATCTGATCTCAGATTTTATTTTAGGCTGTTTTGTTCTTGTCATTTTCCTAACAACCATATAGAATTTCTTCTCTTTTACCGCCGTATTTAATTCATAATTGTGTACCTTTTGATCTTAGGCAATGGGTATGGTTTTCCTTATTTTAAAAAGCATAATAAAATTCAGATTGTTGAAATCGTGCACACGGCATATAATTTCATAAAGAATGGCTTTTCCTGTCTTAATAGAGCTTCTTGCAAACATGAAGTCACAAATAGAACGCCCACTGTACTTTACACCATTGATCGATTTTTTTTTCCTCTGTGTTACGAACGTCCCCATCCTTCGTTTGCCAGTCAATGCTCATCTACCATTTTCCATCTTACGGGAGAGAAAAAGCTCTCTGGGACCATAAAAGTGGGTAGCCCTGAGATGATTGTAATTGCTGACGTCAGAGTTAAACCCATTAAAGTCGGAAGCGAGCTACTCAAGGAGTTTGCAGCGCGCGGCCGCGAACAGCTCCGGCTGCTCAGTTGCCTCTGCTCCTTTCCACTCCGGATTTCCCATACCTCATTTAGCTGAAGAGGCTGGAAAATGTCCTTGATCCCTTCCGCATTAGCGGCGCTTCTCTGTGACAAATAGGGAACGCCAGGCCGCGAGAGGTGACCGAAGCGAGCCGTGTTAGAAGGGATGTTCTTGCGTGCGAGGTGGGGCGCACAAGATGGGATTAGATCTTTGAACCCACCGTCGTGCACACAGCTGGCAGAAAAAAGCCTTTTATCACGGCAGTACCTTTTTAGCACTGTTCGTTTTTGCTGGCTGCGACAGCAGCAACATTGTGATCTGGAAAGATGGGCATGCAACTCTCGTTTTTTTTTTTTTCTCAGTTTAACTTTTAAACAATAATAGTTCAGTGTGAAGCAGTGTCAATCAACTTTGGCTATACCGGAAATCATGTATCCTCATCTACAGAAATCCTCGTGGGATTTTCCACAACTCCATTTGATTTTATACGTCAGCTGTGTCTCCAAGTTTTTCCAGTATCAAGATAGGCAGGTTTAGACAGGATGAGCTGTAGCGATGCCAAAGAGAAATCGAGAAAAGTCCTTGGAGACACGAGCGAGACCTTGCGTGGAGTTCTTGACTGGAAAAACCTGACTTTTTCATTGCCAAGGCAAGCCGGTGATAATCCACTGGATGCTTTCCAGAAGCCAACCGAAGAACAGTTATCTGCCCATTTCATGCCTCGCACAGTGAGAATACTAACACTTTGCACTAACATGATGGATTAAAGCGATTTTTCATATCATAACGTAGAACTCAATTGAACTGTAACATTACATTCACGTAGAGGTACATTATCCTTGATTTTAAAGGCGTCAGTTTAAAAAAAATGTTTACTTAGTGTTAGCTCTCGCTGCAGAGAATGTCAAAAATATATTGATCCCACGGTAAAGGATATGGGTCCCACATGTTTTTTGTTGGACTCATATTCCCATATGTTTCGGCATTCTGTGCAGCTAGGGAGCAAACCTCCTGTCGATCGACCATATGTGACGACCGAGGGGAGGGCGTTTATTTAACAGGACCACAGTACACATGTTCACAAGCCAAGGAAAACATTGTTGCAAATAAGTTCCTTAGCCTAAGCCACAGCCAAAGCGGGCAGTTGGCGACAGTGCATTCCGACGGCGAGCAAACAAGAACACAACGCATGCTAGAAGTTGCCACAATTTGGCCAAATTAGCAAGTGTCATTTAAGAAAAAGTAAGAACATTAACAAAAAGTGTTAATAAGTAATACAGATGATTACCACAGGCCATAACTCAAACCTGCAGTTTAACAATGAACGCCAAAAACAATGTCGATCAAAAAAAAAAAACAAAACCTGGAGTCAAACCTCTGCTGGTTAGGCAAAGGTACATCACTAATTTACTTTAGCAACATCTTATACGTGATTATGCCATAAGGACTATCTTTTTCTATAATACTAATATATTTATTTTTACCGTAAGAGCTTTTGTATCGCGAGAACAGATTGCAGCTCATTGCACTCCAGGCAGTGCGCTTACAGTGCTTTTGCACTATACCATCTCGCCTTTAAGCTCAAGCTTTGACTTATAGTGTTCGACAATAATGTTATCCGCTATTTTTTCTTCTTCTTCTTCTTTTCTTCTTCTTCTTCTTCTCTGAACACATGGTTGAGTGGATTCCTGGAACTAGTTTGAATTACGCTGTTTAAATAGCCAACAAGACGCCAGGAGCAACTGCCTAAAATGCGAGCATTCCAACACGGGTAGGATTGTGGCCCTTTTGTCACCACTGATCGGGTTTCTCTTAATTTTCTCTACCATCGACTCGTGTAGACTCTTTGCTGAAAGCTTTATTGATGGGCTAGTGTAGCTGAAAAAATCTGATTCTTTCATCAGGTTTCAGTGATTATTTTTTTATTATTATTTTTGCGTTCTGCTTGCTAATTGGATCCCGATTTTGGGCTCGTGGTAAGCTTACTCCGCTCAGATTTTAGAACGATAATGTCGAGACTGAACAGATGGCAAACACAATGATGTTTAGTTTCAAGCATTACAAATTTAAAGAACTCAGTTTCTGAGCTTGATTTTAAGTAGTATATTTGCTGGTCAGACGACAGCCAGAAAGATGGACTAAATAGATTACGGTTGCAACGTTTTAGATAATCGTAAGGAAGTGTAGCAAACGTCTTTATTAACAATAGAGATATTTGATATTAAGGGATGCCCATCAAATAAAGGTGTATACTGATCGCAGATTTCTGCTTTCGGATATAAGTGGGTGTTTAGTTTTGGGGAAGGTTTTGTGTTGAGTTTTGGGCCTTCCCTGGTACTAGCAGGAAAACTGAAAATGAAAACTTAAGGAAGGCTTTGTTTAAAGTGGCTTGACTAGAACTTAGGTTAAAAAGTGACAGTTATGAATTTGTAGTATGATCAAGATGATGCAGAAGCATCCACAAATAGCTCTAATGCACCACTCATCCTAACGCAGTCAAACTTACACACAAGCGTACGCACAAACGCTCTCACTGACCTTTTTCATCCTGTTGTAATATTTGTGGCCGTTATTAGGATCACATGCGCGAGTACAGAGAGGCATGTAAATGTCTATATTTCTTTTTGAAGATCTCTCATCTAACAGTTGATCTGCTGATCGTTTTTTTTTTTTTTTTTTTTTGAACTTCTCAGATTTTCACATTAATAAGAAAAATATATTTGTATAGCGCTCTCCAGAACATTAGTGTCATGTTTTAACTGCTATACAAATATGTGAACAATATGATTGTAGCAACTACAGTACGAATAAAAGCAACAAAAGTTACAGATGAAACAATAACCAGACCGAAACTTGGCCCAAAACTCCAGATGGTTTTTGAACAATGTGTTTTAAAGGCTCCTTGAGACCCTATTGTCTGCGGATAGCATATCACGTAAGGGATAGAATTTCAAGATAGAGCTGAATGGGCAAACATGCGCTCACCAAAGGTTCTCGTTCTGATTCTGGGAGCAGAAAGGAGACGAGTATTTGGAGAAGTACGTGGGATGCCTGCGTGGAGTGGAGTGAGCTACAGAAAGCCAGAGAAGCAAGAAAAAAAAAATAGAGCTTGCGAAGAACCGGAAACAGTCCAGCAAGTTTTTATTTTACGCGAACCTGGCAGGAAGCCAGTGGAATACGGAGAACAGGTTTTGCATGATCTTTGTGACTGAAACATGAAGGTGTTTTTAAATTGAATATGAAACTTTGTAGTCAACTCCACAAAAGGTCATCACAGTTTTAGATGAAAACTTTTAATGAACCACTCTGCAAGGGACAGTAGTTATTACCACCCCAAAGCAAGCTTAGCCTCGATTTTTGTTGTCTGCGAATATTAGCTCCGTTTCCATTCAACCTATATTTAGCCGGTTATTGCGTACTGTAGCCATGACAGCACTGAAGCAGGTCTACGACCCTGCTGCTAACAAAGAACGGATTGGAGATCACATCATCACGTGGCCAACAAATTCTAGAATCTAACAGCACCCAAAACTGTTGTGCTTTGTCGCTCATTTCCATAAAGAAAGATGAGAGCAGCATCGATTCCATACGAAATTGCCAGTCCATCCCGTCAGTCCGGTACTGCGCACCATAGCAATGCATGGCTAGTATTTTTAACACGTGAGTCAGTGGCGCGTAGCGCGCCATACCATCAAGTGACTTGTTTGTAGGTGACATGCATCTGCCTGCTCACATCTCTGTCTGTGTCTGCGTGAGACTCGTGGTGGTGGTGGTGGTAGTTTTCTAAACCTACCACGGGGTGTAAACGTTGCTGGTGGTGATAGTTGTGGTAGGAGTGGTAGTGGACACTTCTGCATGCAAGCCGCTCGACAGCAGAGCGGAACTGCCTGCGCCAGTCACGCCACTTCCAGCGAGGCGAATCTCTATAACGAATGCTCGCCGCTTGAACTTTGCCGGCATTGAACACAGGGTGCTTGTGGTTGACCAAGACATGAAACTTATATACACCTAGAACAAATTCTTTTCGCCGCGTTGAACTTGTTCTTGCCGTTGCCTTGCCAGCCACTGATTACAGTCGAGACATAGCGATTTATTTATTTGTTGTTTTTTTTTTTTAAAACTCACTGCCAATCAGATGATGTGTTCTGCTGAATACTAACGAGTACTCGCTGTGTAATTACAACTTATTGCTCTTTCCCTACTTTATTATATTTATATAATATATTTTTTTTTATTTTATTGTACTGCTGCTTGATGTAACCATAGTTACATTCGTTTTCACTGTTCTTAATAACCAGCAATATTCTAGACTTCTGGGTTGTCATCTAGCGATGGTGAATTGTCTCGATGCGCTTTATAAAAGCTGTGATTGTATTCACCACAAATGATATGGTTGTAAACATTTACATCTCGCACGAGCCATTTCCATCTACGCTTAATTGATCACATAAAAGTACCACTGATGAGCTGGGTCTGGTTACAGTTACAGTGAGGTGACATTGATTTGCCAGCAGTGTCATTCGGTTAATACGTCCGTCTTGGCCATCCATAAGGAAAGAACTCTCTTCGGTGGTTCAGTTCCAAAAGAGTAAATACAAACAGCGCAGGTACAAAATGAGCGGGGAAAACTCAGTCCCTTGCATAAGAGGGCTTTCATCATCTGCCGATCTTTTCCACCGCATCCGGCATATCGGCTAGACGGCGGTAATGGTGTTGAGCGTTGTCACAGTGATGTCAAATCGATGGAACAGAAGCTAGAAGAGCGTATCCACTTCGTGTTAAAAATGAAACATGATGGGGGATGTAGCCGGAGAGGATTGCAATAAGAACTCGTTGCTTGGAATCGAAGAAGCAGGGACTTAGTTGAGAAGTAGAGAAGTCGTCTCCTGCAGCTGTGAGGATGATTTGGAAGCTGGCCTCACCTGAAGATGCTCCACTCCCATTGTTGAATGTTTCATTGGCGCGAGAGGGCGCTTCGAAATCAATACAAACAGTTGAACCTGGTGGCTTCTAGCACTTCCTCTCTCCCTTCGACCCTCCCTCTTCTTCTCGCACCCACCCCACATGCTGACGGCTAACGAATACTTTTTCAAAGAGGTGGAACAGAGAGGTAAAACTAGGTATCGCGAGTTAAACTCGTAGCCTTTCCCCGCTTTTCTCTCTCTCCCTCCTGTCTTTTCCTCCCTACCTCCTAGACAACCCCCATCCCGCAGCTGCCACGTCGTCGCGGAACAGACAAAGAATCAGCTGGGGAGATCAGTCTTTCCCTCCATATTGATTTGTAGCTGACTACCACGAAAATCATAAGCTCGCTTTTCTCTTCTCTGGCCTAGCTCATATCTTTCACCGTCTTTTCGATTTTTTTTTTCTTTTTTTTGGTCGAGGAAAGAGATGGGGAAAGAATTTGGGATTTAAAAAATTGTCCTTCTTTACGCCTGATTTTGTCAGGGTCTGGTGTCTTATTAATGCATTTTGCTGCGAAGCCCGCCTGTCATCAGAGTCGATATACATGTATATTCCTTTGTTTGTAATCGAAGTAAGGAACATCTACTCTGCCTTCTTTTTTTGTCCTTTTTTTTTTAAACAAGCCATAGTTATCTACCCTTTTGTTAAAATAATAACGAAAAAGGAATCGAAAGTTTCGTGAAAATGACTGAAAGTAGAAAAAAAAAAAAGATTTTCTTTATTGATTTTCTGTAGGCGTTGTTTGTAGGCTAAAGCTGAACTGTCTTCGGGAATTGCGGTCCATTAAGTGAATCCGCTTAATGTTAGGGATCCATTACTTGTCACTTTTAATGTTTCGCTTGTTGTTTAGTTCTGACGTGTATAAAAAATATTCTTTTTTATGCGCCTTAATTATATGTTTAATGAAAGCGAAGAGCAGCTTTCATTCGGGAAGCCCAGATTAAGCCAGGTTTAATAAATTTTATGTAGCCTGATGGACTAGAAAGTGTTTGACAGATTTACAGTGTGTATAATATTAATTCTTATATTGCGCTATGGTCTAGCTGAAAGCTACTCACCATGAATAATACAAACACTCGAAAACAGTCAAATATTTTTGGAAAAAATAGCTTGAGGATAATTTTGACAAATCCGTATGTCTAAATATGCTTTATGTTTACTTGCAGCGAACTTCTAAGTGTTTAGTTCAAAATATAGCCCTTTTTATAGGAACAAGGCATCTCTCTTTCTTTCCTGGTGAGAGAGAGAAAATTAATGTTTCTCGTATTACTGCAGTTTTTAATAAGATTGGCCTGTAAATTCTAATTCTCCTGCTTTCTCATTCGAAAGGTCCACTCAAGAACCCAAGTGGCCTTTTTTCTAAAGCGCTGTAACAGATCACGTTTCACCGAAATAAAAGGCATTCATCATTCATTCCTTTACCTGAACTGGCTGACCTATGCAAGTCAAACACCTGATCAAGTAGTCGTGGTGGGTAGTTTTAACGGAAACATGAACTGGCAAGGTTCTCCGCGCCACATACGCATTGGTTTTTTTAGCAGCAATAATCAGGTTTCAGTCCAGTTCTGTATGTTCGGCGGCACTTCTTGCTCTGCCCACCTCTCCATTATCCTCCTCCAAAGCACCCCCGAAGGATGGTTTTAGACAGTTTGGTTTGCCTGGTAACATGCTTAGACCAGACAAGCTTGTGCTGTTTAACTGTTGCCAGAAGGCTTCTCGGTGGCCCACTAGGGATGTGGCTGTGCTCCGCCCGTTGGTCCTATGTTTTGCGTAGAGTATTTGAATTAGTTTTTCGGGAATTTTGTCTCGAGTGCCTAAATTTTTTGGGTTTTTTTTTTTTGGTTGTTGTTGTTTTGTTTTTTTTGTTTTGTTTTTTTGTTTGTTTGTTTGTTTGTTGTTGTTGTTTTTTTGTATCATCAATTGCCCATCTCGTATCCACAAAGCAGGTTGGAAACTAGGAGGGATTTATGCAGTCGGTACTCGGTAACAAACCTTACTACCCAAATTTCGCTCATTTTGCCCATTGCTGCAGTTATTGTTGCAATAATAATATAAATTTCTACCGTGAAACTAACTTTGGGCACAGGCCTCCAAGTGCTTGAAGCTTTTAGCCTCAACGAGCTGCTCGTCGTTCATGTAGATCTCTGCTGATGCTGATGTTGACATTCACCAAGATTTTTCTCGTCATGCTCGTCTCCTTTCGATATTCACCCACTTCATCATTTCTTGCATGATGTTCTCCAATAAGATGTTAAGCCGTACATGCGACAGGGGGTTTCATTGACGGACACCCACTAACGCTTATCAGTGCAACTCTGCACAATTGTGTGCTTTCGTGTTCACTGCTATGACCGCGCAGTCTCTGACCGTGTCATTCATTTCAGTGAGGTAGAATGAAAGCAGCGGCCAAGAACTAGTCTCATCTTCTGGAGCAAGATTTCTTCCAACTTTGATCGAACGGTATCCCCAACAACCACCCTCCGTCGAGATCAGAGCATTACTATACACATTGGAACCAAATGAAAGAAATTAAACCCAGTTTCTTTTTTTTAATGTAGCAGATTGTAGGTCCATGAAACGGTGCAAAAATGAATAGAGACCAGTTATTCAAGAGATCGAGCAAAAAAAAAAAAAATTTTTTTTAATTGTTTAATGAACGCAAGTAGAGGACGTGCAACTGAGTCAAAAGACTGATGGAATAATTTATGGCAGCTGGCACATCGTAGAAAAGGCTGTTGAAACAAAAGAACTCCCACTTGTTTGTTGTGTGTAAACTTTGATTGTCGTATTTGCACAGTCTTACGAATAAGATTAGGAGAACTGTTCGCAGCAGTTAGGGACTGTCGTCGCTAGCCGTCCTCTGTCCACATCGTGCGAGCTCACACATTCATATTCCTTTCCTTTTTCCGCGGGGCCTGTCTGTGATTTCAGGCTTAATGAAAGTGGTCACGCAAAGGACGCACAAGAAATTATTCTCTGGGTTGCGGAATAAACATTATGAAGAGCGATCTGTGAAAGGTGATCAACACAGTGAAAGTGCATGTCATTATAACATCACGAAGGCTAGAAAACGATTAGTTAATACGGATATGGGAAAAAATAAACCTTTAAGTGTTATGCAAGAAATCTTTCGAAGTCATTTTTACTTAGACACGGAACAAATAAACAAATTGTTTTTAAATAAGATTGCTTTGTCATAAAAAAAATGTTTAAACTGAAAGTCTGTATTGTTCATTCTCAAATTAATCGTCATAGTAGCTGTGGCACAGGGGCACAGGTTTGTCAAAAGGTACAGCTGCTGCGTTAAGTTTGTCATGCCAAACGCCTCCATGGTGCAGCTGCAGAACACAATGCTAGCATGATGTTAAACGTCAAGCAGGCAGCTGCATTGCTTAATATTTATGACTGCTTGGTGGTAGCCATCCAGCTAGCGCCTAGCCCGGAACGCTAAGTGCATTTGTCAGGAATGGCTGCCACAGCGACAAGCCGCTGCAGCAAAGATTGTCACAATACAATAAATGCATTTCCCCTGAAAGCTGCATGCAACAGCATGGCAAGAAATGGACAGATCGTGGAAGGAACCGGCACCTCGCGAACAATAATTTAGCTGTCAATTACGTGCAACCGCAACCGAGGGCGGCTTCAATTTTAGGGAGGATATTCGTTGACACCGCGCATTGACTGGACTTCGGTGCGGGGGAAAAAATTACATGCATATTTACCAGAGCGAATGCAGACAGTGTAATGATTGTTGAAATGTGTTTTAGGGGGGCTCAAGGAGCTGTAGGACGTGTTGTGAACATGCTACTTTACGTGTCTGGAGAGAATGGGTTGCCGCAGGGAGTGGCGTTGGAAAGTTTACCGGCAGGCTGTCAAAAAGCTGTTATTATTCTAACGGGTGTTTTCGTTACGTGTGTGCTAATGTCTCATTGTACTTGGTTGTGTTTTAACCACAACTCATAAATAACCATGTGTTTTTACATTGTTTCCACGCATCAACACGTAAAATAAGGAGGGCTTTTCGGAAGACTGTTTCTTTTGCATCTCAGTTTCACACTGGGTCAGAATGAAAAAAGTTTATTTTCCTTTATTTTCTTAACATATTTTTAAAAAATATGTAGATATGCACTATAATTGCAACCTCATTTCTAATAAATATGACCATGCAAACAGATTAACAGATATCCGGCAAAATTTAGTATGATCAAAAGATTCTTTTTTGTCCTCCGAATTATACGGGCCATACGCATGGAGCCAATGTGATATATTATTTAAACATGTGGAAATAATAAACCACAAGCATTTGCATCAGGCAGGGTACATCTTTTTTAAAATTTTTAAGTTGAGAATTAAATCCTTCTGATTCAGTTAGCTTGTGGACTTCGTTCGTAGGTTCTTTTTTCTTATCTTTACTTTGTCTGATTTAGTCGTGCACGCGCTTTCGTTTTCGTTTGTACGCCTGTGTTTGTGTGGTTGTGTTTGCGCGGGCGCGCTTTTGTGTCTTTGAATGTACAAATTTATTTACAGCAAGAATGGATTTTGTTTCAGCGAAACGATGCGGCTGGACACGGGCCTAATTATAGAGCTCTGGAACAAAGGAATGCTGTGGGACAAGCTTATGGGTCTGCACTGGCTGCCCCTAACCAAGATTCACCACTCCAATAAGGTCAGGAGGCAGGTCCGTGTGTCTTAGTCCAGGCTTCCAGCCAGAAAATCTTGTGTATGGTATTCAATGCTGAATTGCTACTCCAACGTTTGTTTTTCCACACTTTGCATAATTGCTTTCTATTTGGCTGGCAATTCAATCAGGAGTGCTAAAGTCGAAATTTCATTTGTCAGATTCAATATTACTGTTAACGTTCGTGTTAGCGAGAAAATTTATAAATTGTACCTGCAAAAATTGTTCCATCAGCACCGCTTCATAGGTATGTAATAGAAATGTTTGTTCAGAAATATTTAGCTATGTGCCAGCTGTACCTGAACATAGTGTCTGTCATCAGAGTATTTAATGTTCTCATTTTGGAAATAGAGACTGTCTGTCATACGAGTCATGTAATACTCAAAAATTATGCGCTTGACTTTTTTTTTATTTAAAGGAAAAGAAAAACAATTAAGCGCAAAATGAAGTACTCGAAGTTGCATGTTAAAAATTAAAGAAAATGCATAGGAACTGATCAGATCATGGGCAAATTGCTACGAACTGTCGGCTACACAAGTTCAACACCGTGACGATGGTAGCCATTGCGCCAATGTGAAAATCATTATTTTCATTGATCGTTCTGTCCCGTGCATTTTTAAACAAGCGTCCAGGTTGTCGGCCACGTACCCGCCATGTTGGCGCGACGCTTCGTACTACTTGCTCCAAGCCCTTAGAGAATTGGGAGACGTCGGGCGCGTGGGACCCTTCAGGGTGGCTGGGGTTCATTAGTGATGGGGAATTGATGGACGCAGGAAAGAACGAAACAGACGGGGAACTTTAGGACAGCATTGTCAAATTAGTCTCTTTTACTGCTTGCTTCCATCAGAAATATGTTGTCCTGCAGGGCATCACGCTGAGTGCACCCACGAATTGTGTGCGTGCGTAAATGCAGTAGACGCAAATGTGTCCTTGAATTTGTGTATGTGCGTTTGTTTGTACATATGAACGCCGCCATCCATGTGTTTCATACAGAATCCTTAGGAATGGGTGCTTTTGCTGACAATATGGCTTTTGACTCTTAGAGAAAACAGTTTATACAAAATATTTGTCAGAAAACATATTACTATAAGATATGGTCGACGAAGAAGACGATTCCAAGACATGATCGGCTTTACATTTGTATCTGATTCCTAGAACTTCTATTTGTTCTGTTTAAAAAAAATACAGTAAGTGAAGCTATGGCTGTCAGTAGCTTTCGAACGTAAACTATCTGTCCAAAATTATTTTCGATTCCGTGCATGTGTCTGCATGCTTCATGTTGCTTTTGAAATAACGAAATGACGAGAGAAGGATAAACAGTACATGTTTATTTTTCTCCCGTCGCTACTTCGCTACTTCATTTCAAGAAATTCTATATGTCCACGTTTTTTTTGTGCGCTTTCTTTAAAGTAATATTTTGTTACAAAACGTTGCAGGAATTTTGTATGGAGTTGTTATTATTAATCTAGTCTAAATTGCTTATAAGATAACTGTAATATTTTATTTCATTTTTAATATGTCATATAGTATTTCTGAGTGCCTTGGGAAATATTTGTAAAGGCACAAACATATAATTTCTTTAGGGGAAATGTAATTACACACTTCAGTTCATAACTGTAACTGTTTAATCATACTTGGCAACCCGCAAATGCATTTCCATCTACGTTTAATTTTTCTGTTTAATATTTTTTTCAGTGTAGCATGGATGTTGAAAGGTGCTTTGAAATCTGAACGAAAGCGAGGATGGGTGTGTCGTCATATTTAATTCCATTATCTGATTCAGACAGTTCCATTTGTTTTCTTCTCTTACTCTGTCTCTATTGTGTGTGTCTTTCCCTTACTGCTTACGGTCTCTGTCTCTGTCCCTGTATCTTTCCATACCTTTTACTGCGTTCTCTCGTCGTCCTAAAATCAGTTAAATTACAGGAGGGCAAGGGGCGATGGCTCAGCCTGGATCAGGAGCTGGTCATCCAGAATGGCGAGATTGTGGGCACGCGGTTCCCCTCAGAACATCACGTTCTGCTGGACGCACGCTTCGAGCTTCCTTACGGTGAGCGTCTCCTTTGCCTGGCTTGCATACTTTGGAAGTAGTGTTCTAGAGCTGTGTGCCTGTGTGAACATATGAAGACTTAATACATTTTACTCTGTGAAAACGTCGATTCTTTCCTCTTGTGTGCAATTAGCAAGCTCCTTGTCATCTGGATAAGACTAACCCAGCAGACGAGGATGAGCTGTTGTCCTATCCGAGATTTACAGTGGGGAAGGCCTTAGCCATCGGGACGCTCGATAAATAGAACTCAGAACATTGGGGATGGATAGTTGATCTAATGAAGGATACGTACCTTTAGAAAGTTCGTATTTTTTCATACTTTTTTCTGCAGACAAGCTTGGGATTCGTCGTATAGCTCATGATTTTCTTGGCATCGTGATGGAGGGAGAGAGAAGACCAATTTACGTGTGATACGGGGTAGATTAACATCACTCACTGTATAAGCTGGTGTGGCTGCAGTTGTGGGTGACATTGACATAGTCAATGATTACCTTTACTCATCCTTCATCGGTATCCGGGCTAGTCACAACAACGGCACACAGCTCCGCCAGTTGGTTTATGGTAGCCACAGAACTCCTGGCTGTATTTTGACCTCTGACCTCGTTTCAACTCCCATCCTCCACAGCCACCACTATCAGGGCCAGCTCCCTGCAATATTCCCATTTACGCCCATCATGTACCCTCGAGGCTTCTTCCTCTGCCCAGTATTAAGAGCACCCCTGGTGGGAAATGATGTCAAGTGGTCGTAGGGGAGACAACCCGTTCGGCAACAGCTGCCCATCCATGCCTGCACCAAGGATGCATTGATAAAGGGGAAGAAACGCTTATGCCGCTCTGCATGACCAGGGTGGTCGAACTTGAATGGCGGAGACAAGTTACAGTAACCTGTTGATTTTTGAAAAACCTTACTCTTCTAGAATGTTTAGCCAATTAATTTAGTAGAGTTTGATTCCAGCGTACCAGTGAATTATTAAATAATCTAATAATGTTTGCCTTGCAAGGCGACGAATTGTTTTTTTTTAAATATGTTTCACAGGTGAGGTCAGGATATGGCAAATCGTGCTTGTGAAAAGATTTCAAACGGGGAAAACATCAAATAGTAAATTAAGAATAAGGCTTCCATTTCGTTGTATTATTTCATATGAGGTTGTGCGGGGATTTTTTTTTTCCTGTGCACAGTTTCACGAATTTATTTGTGCGAAAGTTTAGGGTGAAGCTTAATGACTCCCATGACAGTAAACACCGCGGTGAAATTGTTGAACCGCAAGAGGGCACTGCTGTTCGATTACGCAGTCCGAAGTGACATTCAGTCAGGAGTGGGATGGTGGGATATGATCCAGCCCTAGTCACAGCTTGGCCTCCACCTTAGCTGTATTCTTGCAGCCGTTTTACATCGGCCGACATCGATTGCGGTCACGAGTCCGGCTCAATCTTGCCACGAGCCTGGAGTATTCATGAAAGAGGTCTCAAATGCTCCGGCCGGCGTCTTAAAAAAATCTCCTGCTCACTTGGCTAAATGGAAAAACTAATAAGATGGGAGAAATATGGGATCATTTATAGGAGGGAAGGGAAGATCGAGGAAACTGAGAATAAGGCGAAGCAGTTTAACGGAAGAACTCACAACATCACAATTTTTTAAAAATATTTCTTTGTTCCTTCCATCCTTCATTCATTCTTTTTTTTTTTTTTTTCTTTTGGGCTGCCCGGTGGCGCAATGATTAGCGCTTATCATCATACAGTGAGGATTGGCTGTCAGGGCACTCTGTTCTTTCTCTGCGTGTGGCACCTGCTTATAGGACTCGCTGCTTGGCATTAGTTGGTGACTTGGTATAGAACATCAATTCCCCTCCCTCCTTTCTCTTCTGTTCATCCGACTCCTGTGTTTCTCTCACTTCCTCTATTGAATGCACACAGCAGCTAACAACGAGATAGTGGCGGGAGAGAAAAGACTTGAAAACACAAATATCTAATTAAACTTCCACAAGTTCTGTTTTACACTGTGGTAACATCATCTATCTTGCCAATGTTCCCAAAAAGCTTAAGTAATGGAAAACGTGTGGGTTGTTCGCGATGGAGTTAAAACAAATTCTAGAAAACATACATAAAGTATTATACAGATCATACTAATGATTTAATGCGTAATGATCCTCCTATGTAGGCAGAATATAATAAATCGTTTGGTCTGTCACATCCTGACTGGGGATTCAGATATATTATTATTATAGCCGTTATGGATGACTTGGCTTTTAAGGTGGGGGGTTACAAACATCAATAACATTGCGGCCATCTGGCGTGCGTATCAGATAGAGCGGTTCGAGAAATATATATGCATCTGAGTCATGTAAGCATACGTAGTTCTTGTGAAAGATTTACGATCGATTGTGTGCGTAGTTGTGTGTCGGTTTTCAGTCTCTCATCAGACGCTTCATGTGCAACAGTACATAGGATACCTAAAGGAACTTTAGTTTATATGTGTGTTTGTTGTAAACTTCAATGACAGCAGTGACAGATGGTAACTGTTGCAACTTTTTTTTACTGTCTCTTTTACTTGTAAATTTATATGAAGTCTATCTGAGATGGGGGAAGGGACGTGTTACGGTCTGGCTTTTCATCGTTAGCACCACTTACATTGTAGAGCAACGCTTTCTTTATGCATGAAGTACAATATTGACTACGTCATTTTATTTAGAGATATGAACAGATAGCTTTGGCATATGCATTACATATTTTATATTATGGTTTAAAAGCTATAAGCTGTTGCAATTTTTTAAGTATATTTTGGTTAAGAATGTTGAAGTTGGTTTTATAGTTTCTATTTTAACTCGTATTTTTGACAGTGTCAGTTTATCTTACTGCTGCATATCGTTAGTTTTTGTCTTTTGGTTTGCTGATGATTGGATCACGTGTCGAAAGAATATTACGGCTTTGGCTCACATTTATGTAAAAAAACGTTTACTTTTGCGAGTAAACCGGGTAAATTAGCACAACCTTTGGACGCTCCTGTCCGCACCTTTTCCCTGTGGAAATGCCGATAACTTTCTCCCAGACCTGGCCCAGTTGAATTCTGTGAAGATCGAGTGTTACACAATTTATGGAGTCGAGCACTTTGCAGTTAACACTTTTTTGGGATTGCACAAATCCTGTAGACAAATATGATGATAGCAAATTGCTAAGCTAATTCCAATATTGTCGCATGGCATTCTGAGTATAACCAATGCGATCAAAAACGACATTGGGTGTCCCTGGATACCTTTCACGCTTTTAACTGGTTTTGACAGGGCAACACATTATTTGGTATCCTCGCTAAAATAGCAACTTTACTTCAGTGTGGCACTTGAGTTTACTTGTCATGGGTCTTATCCAGGTGACGGTACTTTATTTTCTGACTATTGCATGATAACAATTATAAATATGACCCCTGGTTACCTAAAGGCTTTTTCTGTGAATGCCTCAGGAAAAAAAAAAGGTTTTTAACAGATATATGGGAATGTGAAATGTACGTTTTCAACGACAGTGAACTTAATTCTCACTTCAACCTTTTCATAAATGTGTCATACATCCACAAGCAGACATTTGGGATTTGTCTATTATTATCTATAATATTCTCAGTTAATTCCTGTCAGCTGGTTACTTTCGTTTCCCGTCTACCCGCAGGTACGTTCAAGACCCATATATAGAAGCGTCTATACACCAACCACAGAATGAACTAAAATGAAACCTGTCTGTCTCGTTGTGATGTAACATTGTTCTCTTCTTTTAATTCCTTTTCTCTTATGCTAATTCCCACCTAAAACCCTAGTTCTTTTTTCTTGAGGATTAATACATATTTAGGTAGAAAAGTTTCATTTATCTGAAATGCAAATTGAAAATGCATTTAGTTTAACGTTGTGCCTGAGATCACAAATCTCTGCAACGATCTCAATTTTCGTCTTAGGCAGCGATGAAAAATACAACTTGGCCTTTGATAGCCTCCATCACGCGCGAACTGGCCATACATCGTTTCGACATGTTTTTCTATATTTTCGCGTCATTTCAAAACAGACAACTTCCCAAATGTTCCTCCTGAAAAAAGAAATTCGCATTCCCAGTTAACAATGTGTGTGGGTGGTTGATAAATGTATCCCTAAGGTCAGACCCAGTGCCAGGAATGTCTATGAAAATGATTACTATAAATCCAATTTAACTTCGTACTGCTAATCCTGCGTTAATGTACTTCTTGTGCATGAGCTTATTGATACATAAGTTGTACGTTGTATTACTTCCCATCCACTCACTGCCTTGCACTGACTTTGATTTTCCTACTGACTCAGACATTGTTGCAGACCTCCCTGAAGCGGAGGCGGCAGAACTGCAGGACAAGCTGTCTGTCATCAACTCTATGATGAGTCCGGAGGTGAGGGTCTACTCGTCCAGTGCTATCAGACCTTTTCAAAAAAAAGTTGGTATATTGTTTGCGCAAGGTAAAATCGTTCTTAGAACGTTGCTAGCCACCAGGGCAATTTTAAACTGTAGCAAACTGTTTTTCTTTGTTTTGTTTTTTTTTTAGTCTTGTTTACTGCACCGTGTTTATGTTGAAGATGTCAGGTCGATATGTAGTCACATCTAATACAAAGAAGTAGAAAACTAGATTTAAACTAGACTAATTACAACAAATAAATGTACTAGTGTTCTTCTGCATAACGTAGGCAAATTATCCTACTCGTCTCGCCAAAGTTAAGTAGAATTGTGATATCGTTTCTACGTAATGTTTGTACAATGACAACGTTGCGAAGACGTACGGGAAAGGGGAAATAAGAATAACCTTCCTACAGAGTGTAATGGGAGATTACTGCTGATGAACTGCGGATAGATGTAATACCGCCCCTTTCCACACTGCTCGCGAAAAACGTGACCCGTTTCCTGATTTACTTTATAGAAGTATTCTGAGTATACAATACACTTCTGTTGCTATTTATCTTTTTAAGTTTCTTTAATCCTTCTATCTTTTATATTTTGTTTGGCCATTTTGTATTTTGTTCTTTCGTTGTTGAAATGATTTTCTATGACACACTTTCTTTAAATTAGAGAAAGTGCAATTTGGCGATTCTTGGTTTGTTTGTTTCAAGATGCTTGCAACAATACCGGAGCAAGCTCGACCTTCGTATGCTCAGTGTGAGTATGCTTATGGATTTATGACTTTTATTCTTGTTTACCATCAACGATTGTTGGAGCAGGTTTTGTAAATTGTGTATTTTGTTTTCCCGCAGAAGAATAACTTCCAGAATGGATTATGCTGGATTTGTTTTTATTATCTAGAAGTAAGCATGCATCGTCAGAAGCTGTAAGACAACATTTCCCTTACTAGTCTGAAAAGTCCTGCGTGCAGGTCGTGCTTATCCTTTTGACGAGCACATAAGTAATGTTTTCTCCTTGCTTGCTAGCGGGTATGTCAGAAGACAGCGACTATACCAGCGACATAAACTATCCAGTGCAGCATCAACATAACACGTCGGCCCATCAATACCGGAGCCACCCAGACCACCCGTATCGCAGGCGAGAAGACACCTCCCAAGATTACCCCACGTACGATTCGTTCGACCAGTCCTTCGATCGATCGTTTGATCAGTCCTTTGATCGGGGGTATGTTCCTTCATCGATGTGACTGAACAGCTCAAGTGATGATTAATTGATACGAAGTTTACATTTGATTTGCTCTTTCACACCAAAAAAAAAATATTCAGATATTTATTTCTCAGTTAATTGTCCTTTACGATCCGCTCTTTTTCAAACATTGCATCACATTAACTTTTTTTCGCCTGCGTTATGGGAACACCTTTTGTGATACCTAGGTCACTGTTGTGTAGCAACTTAGTTCGCTTTATGTTTACTTCAGGTATGAACGTGAGCCAGATTACTACCAAGATGGGAGCCCTTACCACATCGGCCGTAGCGACACAGACTCCGAACCTCTTTACTACAATAGTCGACCAAACAGCCGGCCGCAGTCATATATTACTGACGACAGATGGGAATGTCAGCAGAGCATACAAAGGTGGGCAGCATTTGTTCTGGCAACATAGAAAGAGAGAGAGAGCGCGCGCGCGCACGTGTGTGTGGTGTGTGAGAGAAGAGAGTGCATGTTCGTACTCGTGACTTCCTTCTCGCCCATGTTTACATCCATTCTGCACAAAAGTAGATGTTTTGGTGGCTAGTAGGGAGAATAGTGATTTCCTGAAGACAATCAGTTTCACGAAACAATTATACTTATAGTCAACCTCACTCGTTGTTATAATAGTCCTACGTACCTCTGCGGCGCAGCAAGCAATACCATTACGTCAAACTGCAAGTTTCATTTATTTGCTTAGCACCTGTTTCCTCCAGTAACACACTACTCCGGTTCATTAGAAAAACAAAGAAATTTGTGACGCACACACTGCAGATTTCATTTTCATTGTTTAAAGATATTTGAGAAGATCAACGGGCAGTTGTAATATTTACTACAGCAAACTTTTACAACTAAATATTAACGACTCTAGGAAAATAGAAGAAGCTGATTATAGCGGCGCTATTGAATACTTGCAAATATTGCCAAAGGTGGGGAGAATCACCTCTTTTCCTCCAGCTTTTTGAGTTTGGCATTTCCAGTACAGCTATTATTATTGCGAACAAGTGTGTCGACCTGTCTTTCCTGAACATGCTATCGCACAGCTGCGAAATCTAGTTAGGAAATCTGAAAAGTTGTTGTGTTGAACCTTGGGATTACACTTTCATAGAGCAAAACTGAATTTTCTAGTCGTCGGATTAGGCCATTCAAGAGCCCGTAATCTTTCACTCCGAAATCGACCCAATAAGCCACTAAGTCACCAGGCTATTGCTGCTCAAAATATACCTGAAAATTGATACTTTGGTAGCATCTTTAAATATGTATCTTCTGTCTTCTGTATTAACAGGCTGCGTTTTCAGTGAATATATTTTAGCATATACCTGGCGATGTAACGGCTGTCGTGAAGGACTGGTTTATACACCAGTTCTTTTCAGACTGGATCGGGCACATTATCATCATCATCCATCATCCATCATCATCATCCATCACCATCGTCCATCACCATTGTCATCATCATCATCATCCATCCATCATCATCATCATCATCATTATTTACATACACCTTACTTGTGACATTTATGTCTACGATGTCGCGATGTTAAATATATGTACATATATGTCTTTCTCCTGTCGACAGTCCAGAAACAAGTCGCAACTCTTCGCTGAACATGAGTAGACAAAGCACACAAGATACGCAGGACTTTAGGTAAGTTTTAGTTGCTATATCCACATTTCTGGAGCAAAACGTCTGATACAAGAACTCACATTACTGGGACATCCGTATGCTAACATTAAATCCTCAACATAATGATGATGATGATGATGATGATGATAATAATAATGCTATTTAGCAAATTGCCTTGCTTTGCAATGATCTCAAACGAGCAATACGAAAAACAGAAGCACAGTTTGAGTCTTACAGCTAGCGTTTGAAAGTTTCGCAAGTGGTCACCATGCGGAGCAATAGCGGTAAAGTATTCCAGACACTCTGGCAAGAAAAAAAAGCATCAAAAAAGCATCCCCCAGATTTGTGTTGTCTGGTGCGCGGCACATACAGGATGTTCAGATGAGCGGACCGGAGTGACCGTCTTTGGTAGTAAAGGCGTCGACATCTCAGTTTTCCTGGAGCCAGACCATAATAATGGTAACAATAGCACAGTGAGTGCGACCCCGAATTGCGCAGGCACGCTCTGGTTTCAGAAGGGTGGTGTGGGATGGCCAGCTTTGCTTCTTACAAAAAAAGACAACGCATCAGAAGAGTGGTACACGCGTTGTCCTCGTTTGTTACTTCGTACAGAGGGGAAGAACCCATTTACAACTGGCATTTTAATAGATAGAATAGTATTTTATACTTATGCAGAAAAGTTTTGCGTAGATGAATACTGGCAGGATTCACAAGAGAATGTTTATCTGCTTCATCATGCCAGGCATCACTTATTTTTTACTCACGCGTCTCCTTTTGTCTTGTTTGTTGATTTTGCGTGACTCTGTTACAAATACTGTTATTTAATATTTTATTTCGGGATCAAGCGTTAACACATTATTTTGTTGTTGGTAGAGCATGCTGTGTCAGATGTCTTCCGAAACCGTTTTCTCGACTTTTCACTTACTCTCTAGCTATATGATTAACGTTGCAATAAAAAATCAAGAGTTTGGTGAAATCTGTTTCCGTCTTTCATCGTTGTGTTCCCGGTGGTAAATCGATGCACCTCCTATGGTGGATCTATGTATTTCTTGTGGTGAAATATTGTTCCTTCTGGGTAAATTAATGGTCCACTGGTAGTAAATTATTGTGGTAAATTAGTTTACATCCTTTAGAGAATAACTGCACATCTTATGTCATCTACCACAGGCATGATTTTGCTGTGCAAATGGTGAAACGACAAACCTGTCTGCACTCAACATAACACGCATGTCTCTTTGCTAGACCACATATGCGTAGATCGAAAGCAAAATTGTGACTACCTGCCGGAAGGAGCCACTAGCGACCCTTTCTGCGCTGTGGAAGTAGGGTTGATGACTGATCCACCTGTGACGCAAGGCCTGCAGAACTATTTAAAGGCTTTGCTTGTATCATTGATTGGACACACCTGTTGCTGGTCCACCGTGAAAGCAGTCTTATGCACATGACCATTATTTTCACTGAAGGCGAAGTCGTATTTATGTGCATTGTGAACAGGTGAATAAGAACGTAGCCTGAACGCGGTTTATACGAGGTGTCAGCAGAAAAGGTAACGTGTACGCTGTTCTCAGGAGTAAAGCTAGCTTAAGTCCTCATTTGTTGTCTGCTTTCTGAGTTTAAAATATCTTCATATTTATTTATATAGTCTCCTTCCCTGCCGTCATATTAAGGACATGCTATTGATACATTTGTAGGCTGACTTGCGAGGTGGTCAGGAGATTTCTGTCACTTCTCAGCATATATCGAGTGATGGCCTTATGCATAGTCGGCTAGGGAGCAGTTATTCCCTATGTCTTGTTTTCAGATTTGCTTTAGTTCTGTGCTGACTTTTTCTCTGTCTCTTTCCTTACATTGCAGCCAGACAGCTACGCTTTTCGTTTAATGGCCGTATCCTATTCTTGTAACCAGAACAACAACATATGGTCGCAAGATTTTAAGTTACTATGCATCAAAACAACGGACCGCTCTCCACTTCCACAACCGCCACCTATCCCACTATTGAATCTTTTATTTGAGCATTATTACTTTTAACAACAGTCCACACAGTACTAGTCCATCTTCAAACCCCAATCGGTTCTTGTTACCCAATTTCTTTTCACGTTTTCTGTATTTTTATTCTATTAGTCATCAGTACTATTGTTTATCCTTCCGTACTTCGTATGTTGTCCATGTCGCGTTCTTGTCTTAAGCGGTAAGAGAAGGCTCCTTACGAACGTGAGGATATGCTATATAAATTACATGTCAAGCCAGCATGACAGGAGCATCATTTAAAAACCATTTACAACCTTCTATCATCATATACACTTAAAGGTAGCTCCATAACCTTAGTCGTATGAGAGTGAGTTGAAACCAAACTTTTCTTGGGGAGGTACTGTCATGTGTGAGTTCGTAACTCCTTTTTATAAGCTGAACTCGATGTTCGCTTCGCTTTTTCCTTCTTGCTAGTAGATTAGTGGTGCTTTACTGTGATGTGTAAATCTTTACTTATATGGGTCACACTTCAGATTTACAGACGTGTTAGGTTTCAAGGCATAAACTCTCATGAAAGGATGGCGGCGGGGTTGTCAGAAGAAGATGGATATATTTATAATTATTACGTTTAATTAGCCTGAGTGGATTTAACTGGAGAGGTAATTAGGATTTTTAAAAAGTCATCGTTATTCATATTGATCATTATGTCGTCTTCATTTGGACATTGCTGGCAATCTAAAAACTAAAGTGAAAAAAAAAAAACCCACGCGTTTTAACAGAACACGCCTTCTTACTTTAACATCTGGTTTTCTTTCTCTGAAATTTGAACTCTGCCTATCATTAAACTTTGACCTTTTAGGCCTGATTTTTCCGCCTATTTTCCGCCTATTTCAAAAGTAAATCCCGTGGTATGGACACGTACAGGTAGGGTGGAATTTATTAGAAACGGAAGACATCAGTGCATGGGGAGCAGGAAATTAAACAAAATCTGAGTATGTAGTAAATCACAGTGCGGGAATAATGATCAGATTGTTTCCCGGATGCCGGGGGGAGGACATACGTACACAGCTCCTCAGGGGCAATGATTTGAAAGACAAAGTTTTATTAACTTTTTTGCATTATTTCAGGAAATGGCCCCCTCATTATTGTGAACAAATTCACTGTGGACCGAGTGGAATATCCGTGGAGGTTTCACGTAGGGCTTTGAAAAAAAAATAGGATGTTTAGGGAAACAGTAGCCAGCATCACATATTTCAAACCAAAAGCTAAAAAGCTGCTTTGTGAAAATGACGATACAAAGTATCTCTTTGTACAGTCTCGTGCTCTTTTTAGCATCTGGTTTTGCCAGTTTTCAGAGTAGGCTACGAAGACATTTAGGAAATACTTCCCTTTCTGGCAAAGAGCGCTCATTACTTTAAAACCGCCTTACGGAGACGTGCGTGTTAAAAGGTTTGTCAGGCGACGTTAAAATAGAGAAATCATGTGATGCTAGTTACGTAGATACCTATTTTAGGTAGCAAAAACAAAAAGACAACAAAATAACAGAAAACAAAAAGTAACGCACATCCGTGAATGTTGATCACATTGCTACAAGAAAAGAACTGTTTTCTTTCAACAATCTTTGGCTTAAAAAGCCGACACAACAGATGTCTTTCAGTTGCAATATGACATGGTAAAATAAGAACAGACATATTAGAACTCAATTCAAACTTAATAAGAGGAAAACTTAATGAAAAGAAAATGCCTTTTCCCGAAATGGATATTCATTGTCAGAACAGCGAAACGCGGTTCTATAATGAAGTCCATTAAGAACTGTATCATTGACGTCATAGAGTGGTGGCCACATCTACCAGTTTCTCATAATTGCCCTTTGGCTTTTAGAAAAATTGCTTATCTGGTTCTGCACGCGCAGAATGTAAATGCAAACGCCTGTGTTCTTCATTTTTTACAGCTCGAGAAATTGGTTTGCTAAATGGGAGTTCCATTTATTGTGCCTTTTTTTTATTTTACGCTGTTCTGCAGTTAGCACTTTGCGTGATCCACCTTCTAGTTTTAGTTTGCGTTTCCTTTACTCGAGAAATCTAAAAAATGTTCACATGACGGTAGTAATTTTGTACTTCATACAGGGATGTATATACTTTGCATTTAGGTTTGTCTCAGAATGTTCATGCTCAACAGGAAAGCGTAGACTATCTTAGTGGTGACCATAGCTTTGTTCTGTAAACGTCTCGTCGTTAACAAAATGCATGTGATTTCGTTGGCCTGCCCAGTCGTTGAAGAACTTGAAAGCTCCTTTCTGAAAAAAAATAGACACGAATCCTCGATTGGTTACATATCCATCCCTTCACACGCACACACAAGAATCACATCATACCGTCACATATACAGTCTCCATCATCCGTCCTACACAAATGGAGACGTAAAGGAGATTTATTATCCGTAACTAGAGTTTCATCTGTTTTCTCTCAAAGGGCAGTAAGAGGCGGTGTTGGTGAGATAACGGGCAGTGAGACGGGCCTATACCAGGTTTATAAAAATGGTGTTCCAAGTCTTTTGTGATGTGCAGCGCGCTAATAAAACATGTCATATCGCATTCAGTTCCTGTACAGTGATTAATTCATTCGCTGTGTTGCTGTGGCAGCCCTGTAAACAGCAGAGTCTCCTCATCGAACGTGAGTCGCCAAAGCACGCAGGAGTTCGTGGACAGCTCCTTCGACCTGTACGAGCAGGAACAGCAGAACCCGGACATCACCTCGCCTGCCCGCACTCGCTGGATCGAGGCGTTCAACCGGGTGTGTGCAGAGCTCAACGAGGTAAGTGAAGGCCTTCCTCGTCTTTTTTCCCTCTACCAGGGGCCGGAGTTATGAACCAGGGTACCTTTAACATATTAGCTCTCGTAAGGCCCCAGAAGCCGTAGCTTTGGATCGCATACAATCACCGGACACCATAGTGATTGCGATCCAGAGCTAAACCTGGAGTAGCGCCACCTTTGCTTCGTGATTCTTCGCTGCATGTCTTTGGCTGCACTTGTAAGTATTACTCAAGGTTGCTGCATTTGCAAATACTCCCTTGGTAATCCTGTGCAGTTCCGCATGCATTGTCCCTCTTTTATAACCATGTTTGGGTTTAAACAGGTTAAGTCTTGCAGCGATTAACCCCTGTTTTAGCAGACCATCAATAATGCTCCTTTTGTGTGATGAATAGCAGGCGTTTGTCAAATCTTGAGTCTCAGTTATTCACAGTGTAACGCGTCGAGTGCCTTTGCCGTTTCAAAATGATTGGTAACGTATGAACGTGATTTTTAAGGTTCTAATGTTTGTTTCGGGAAAGCCATTTTTTGGCATTAAAACTCATCAGATGTGCAATGAAAAAAATATTAGTGGCCTCTTTAACCACTTCCGCAAGCGCAGAGAGAATGAATAATGTCTGCAAAGACATTGTCGAAGATTGTCTTTCTAGCAGTCACACAGAACGCACCTTGTGTTGATGCTGACGAAGGAAACAGACACGAGGGGCCATTGACTGGAATCTTCTAATAAATTGAAGACTTTACGCCTCCGTGTGCCATCACGCCTGATGAAAGCGCATGATAAATTTCTCGCTTGCTGAAAACAGTAATAGGTTCTAGTCTGGCTTGACACACAATTCTTAAGGTCGTCGACAGCAAGCATTAAATCATTGTTTTGAGAGGCGGACCGAAGTGAAAATAAGTCTGTACCCATTATAAGAATGAAGATTTGAACTTGAAACATTATTCTCATCTTCCTTTCATATTTGGTATTGACATTGTTGGGCTGTTTACCTCGGCCTTTTGAAACAGATAATCAGACTACAGTGCAAGCAGCAGTGTTACTGGATTGACAAGATCAGATTTCGTATTGCTGTAAAGCATTATCTTTGCATAGTCTCTATAAGCTTAGCATGCCTATTTCGAATATCTTGCCTTCTCCCCGTTTTTCTTGCTTCACGGCAGTGCCGTTGGTTGAGGGATAGCAGGGATAGGAGGATAAGCAACCTTAACATGTGTACCAGTCGGAGCGACGATCGCTTTACTGTTGCAAAACACGTGTTTAGGAAGAGAGGCTGCTGCTAAAAACACGGGCACTAGAGTTTTAGTAAATAATTAATTATCGAAATGCGGGGTATTGCATGTCTCGTGGCTGCTGCTTCACCAGTACATGCCAGCCTGAATTGGCGAAGTTCCTTGAATTCGTATCCTGGCAGTCAGTTGGCCTGAGATGCAATTCCTGGCTTCCATATTGAAAGTTTTACTAAGGCGTTTCCTGAGAGAATGACATTACTTGGCCAAGCGAAGTGAAAGCCGTTTGATTAGACGGAACATCTTAAGTAGGAGTGATTACAGAGCGATTCAGTGTAAGTAGCATTTAGTATCCGTTTCTGAGGGGTTTTCATTAAACCTGTTTGTACTTGAAAACGCTTAGTGTATTTAAGGAAAGGATCTGAATGTACCAGGTGATTCGTGGCTCTGATAATCGATCATCTGGACGCTGAAAGCTTCTTTCTCGTCTTCGTGGACAAGGCGCTCACTTTTAACTGGAGCCCAATCCTAAGAATTATGTTTTTTCCAGTTGGGATACAAGTGTTGTGGTGTTGCCAATGTCGTAGCAGTCGGCATCACGCTAGTTTGAGAACAGCCACCAGCAGTAAAAGGTAATCTAGCGCTGGCGGTGCTACAACGGGAGATTAACACAACAAACTCGCTATGGCAACAAAATGCCAGGGCACTTACGAACATTCTGGACAATTCATTTAAATGTCTGTGATAATCGAGGCGTAAATAACTGGCTTTTGAAACAGTGTTGGGGTAAATGCCAGATAGTGCCAGATGGAACGTCCGGGGCCCGGATGCATAGCAAATCACTAAGCGCTAGCTGGATGACTTAACGCGGTGGAATCAATAAGCGCGTCATAAAATGTAAGGGGTTTAGCTGACTGCGTGGGGCTGCCATCTAGCTGGTGCTTTTAATAGTGTGCTGTGCACCTGGCCTCAGAAAAAAAAGGGACAGACTTCGTCCAGACAATTGGCCTAATAGGAAGACTACCAGGTCGACTGGTTCGTAGCCTTAGACTGCCACAAGTAGACCAGGGGACAGTAGGCAAACAGGAACTTGAGACCTCCCTTAACAAACTGGCTCCTGAACTTGTGTCGTTGACTCACACCTGGGACTAGGGTACATATAATGTCGTTAGGCACTAGTGGGGTTATCTAAATCTAATCGACGAAAGTGTTTATATTTTATGAACATTTTTAAGTGATTTCTTAGCATTACTCTAGCGCTTGGTGATGCGCTGTGCACACAGCTGCAGAAAACTCTGCTAGCATGTGACTATTTACTTGAATGCAGACAACTCCAGTCTTGTCAACACCACCTATAATAGTTGCTGTTTTCAAAGCCAAAACAGAGAGGAGTGGGTGCAATTTGTAAATGAGACCTCTCGGTGAACTCCAAATGAAACTGGATGCTGTTTTGGTGCAGCCTCGACTTTTTCTTTAGCCATCAGTTTTCTCAAGAAAAATTCGCCTGGTCTTGCACACGCATGTGGATCATGAAATTTTGCTTTAACAGTAGTGGCACAGAAAAAAATCCCTGAGCATAAAGAGGAATGCCCGAAATGCATGTTTGGATGTGTGTGCGGGTGCGAAAGGTGCGCTTGCATCCATATACGTACCTCTGTGTGTGTGTGTCCGCGCGCATGTATATGTTACAAGTTATATACCATGTGATGCAGAAAGTAAATAGTATTCTACTAACGATGGCAAGGAATTGCAAGCAGGAGGGACGGTGTCAAGTGAGACCTTTGTACGAGCGACATTTGCCTTCACAGGTATTGACACAGGCGCAACATGCGGGCCATAACCATAGTGTTATAGATTCGCTGCCGTAGTCAGCAAACTGTTCAGCGTCATCCGTCTAGAAAGATATATCATTCTTAGTGTATATTAATCTTATGGCTTTCTTTTTTTTTTTTTATCTGAGCCTTTTTGTTTTGTTTTGTTTTTTTTTTTTTTTTTTTGCTTTTGCTTTGTCCCTGTGGGTGTGGCGCACTCGAGGGTGATGAGTGCGCTTTATCACATCAAGAGGGTTTTATTTGTCCTCATTGTCATCAGTGTCATGTGGAACACGCAGGCAATCAAACTTTGAAGACGGGTTTAGAGCAATCTTATTTTTACTCTTCTTGCTTCACTAATCTTAGCTTTGTGTTTGGTCTTCTTCGTGCGTCGTAGTTTTAGTCTCCCCTCTGAAAGTATATATTTTACTTATGTATGTGTTTTTAAGGAGGGTTTTATTTTGCCCTGGTGTGATGCTACGTCCATCAGAGGTTTCTGCATACTCTTGCTCTCTTGTCAACCAAGCTGCGAAAGTGTCGCCCTGGCGTTCGACCAGGCAGCTTTGCGGATGACAAAGGCGTATGGAATATCGGTACGAGTACACAGTTTGTTCCAGCGCGTGTTGATTTTACCATGGCATGATTCTTGGCCTGAACCTACCATCAGCTGTTATTCCATCTTGCCATCTTCTGTAAAAGGAAGTGCCTTGGATTAAGCTTTCAGTAAAAGCATATATGGACAATTAAGCTGGACTGTATTGTTGTTGTTGTTGTTGTTGTTGTTGTTTATATAAAGCTTACAAGCTTAGATTTAGCTGAACTGCCGAGGTGAAGTAGGTTGACCTGACCTGTGCTCTGCTCTAGATATTTAATGATTTGCTCTTTGACAGCTAGACTTCCTTGTGGAATATTGGTGTCGAGCGATTGTGAGATTGTCTGAAGTGGGTATGGAGAGAGAAGAATGTGCATATATGTTAAATATTGGGAAATTTAAGGGAGGTGAGTAAATCATCTTGGAGGATTTCTGGAGGGAAAGTTTTAAGTTGAATGTTTAAAAACAGGATTTTAAGATCTTTAAACGAAATTCATTTCTTAAATTTGGAGTACTTTTATCCGAAAACAGATAAAGGGAAATAACTAAGTAGGTTGATTGAGAGAATGATAGAAATCGATAACGAGAGAGAGAGGTGGGGGAGAGAAGAGAGAGATGCTGAATAGCCTACCACATTATATTAAACGGTAAAGGCAAATCTTAATTGTCTGCCATTCATGGCCTAGACACAAAGGAAAGAACCAACAGATGCGACAATGTATTTCAGAGTGCACCTAATAGAACTGTCTACCACACGCATTGCAAGGCAAGAGTATCTGCTCAGAGGAAACAGCTTGTTTTAAAAACAGTTTTGGGCAACCCTTTATTCCATTCACAATAATAAAAAGCAGCTCAAATTTCTAATATTGTTCTACTAGTTTAGTTTTTGCAAATAAAAGGAACATCCATTACTTCTTGATTTTGTGAACTGATCAGTTGTTAACATTGAACCTTGCATCAAATGACAATATTAAAGTAATCATAGCAAGAAGACACCACTTTCTTCTCAAAATTTATGACACTCGCTCAAAGTGCTGTAAATAAAAGGTTTTTATTTGTTTGTTCGGCTCGGCTCTTCAGAATGAAAGTAATTTGCGCCAGGCAAGTCCTCGCTAAAAGTGGATTTAAACACATAAAGGACAAATCGTTGGTAACATCGAAGAATCAACAAGACTTTAGTAAAGTAGTTAACAATAATTTTCTTTGTTTTGTTGGTCAGAATATAATCCATAATGCATCAAGTTTACACTTCTCGCGACCACAGTAGAAGCGTTGTCGTTGTTGTCTAAAAGTCGGGTCAATCGTTTCTCCTTACTCCACAAGTATAGCGCCAGATTAATTAGTTTTTGTAGATGCTTTTGCTTCAACAGATGAAAAAGAATAGAGCCACATCCTTTGTATGGATATAGCTCTTCTCTTCGTCAAGAAGTCGAGGTGGTAGCAGACATTTAAGAAACGAGTCTGCAAGAGCTAGGTTTTGCCAAGACGTTTTGGACAAATGAGAGCTGGTCTTCACGGGTCTGAAGATCCGAAAATATGGAAGAGGGATGGTTGTCTGAATGTCTGGCCGAACAAGGGTAGCCCTAGTTTACGGGTCTTGAGTGATTAGTTAATTCACAGTTCGGAGATTGTTTTTCCTCGGGTCACAGGATGACAGTACTTTCCACGGCGGTCTTCCGAGATCTTTCTACCGTAGTAGTACCGAGTACCGAAAACATATGGGTCCCATGGTCATTTACTTCACCGTGGGACTCGTATGTTTGCAGTATTTATTGCTACTAGGGTAGGCGCATAACTGGCACATAGCCCTGAAATCTTGCAGTGTGTTTGACGTGAATGTAACAATAACAGAATGAGGAACAGAAGAGGATAAATGGATGAAAATAGTGGAGAAGCGCACGTTAAACATCACACGACTAAATAAAGTCTTCAAAGTCAAGCGAACACAGCAGTGTAAATATGTAAGCAATCATTAGGAAATGCAAGTTACAGCATGTAGTAATCTATGCAGTATCTTCCTCTGTCGATCACTTAGCTACATTTCAACTCAGTCTTCGGGAAGAATCATGCAGCGTTGACTTAAGTCTCTTTTGCTTAAGCAGAGCTTTTTGGATGTTGAGTGCCTATTGGCCATCTTACCTATGTCTGCACATGGGACACGTGTGGTAGACGTGTTCGTTGAATACGTGCAGTACATATAAGGAATATGTACATATAAGAAACGACGTGAAACAAAACGGTTATGGAGCTAGCGATGAGAAGTGTTGCTAGAAATTTCATTTAGCGGTGTGTGCGACGAGCACTCCTACTTCCTCACTTTCGGCTTGTGAATGGTGGCGATAACACGTGCGCGCCTGGAATTTCGCCAGCTGCTATAAATCGTACATGCTGGGACTCTTACGCCGGAAATGTGCTGTTGGCAAGATCTGCCGGACCACTTGCCGACCCCAACAGGGAAGAAGGAGACAGCTTATCTCAGGGCTCATTGTGCGTAATCTACTTCCGGTCACGAGATCGCAAAGCTCAGCCTCGAACACGAAGAAAGTATAGAGTGACGTCGATGGTGAAAGACGCTTTGACGCTGAAGCCGTGTATTATCCGTTGTTTGCCTTCAGGATGAAGCTTACAAAATCAACAGGACAATTTTTCTGTTCAGGGCGGATATGTTTTCAACATCATTTATGACAGTTACGCTTTATATATGTCAGTGCCGGTACAGGGTTCAACTTTCGCCTCGCCAAATCTCTTGAACACACCGTGCGCTGGCTCCCAAAGAAGGATAGAACCCGTACTTTCTGCTATCGGTAATAAAAGCTTTTGATCCGCTGCACCTGCGTGCCGAGTGCTCTTAACAGAGCTCGGCCGTGTGTTCATGTCGTGTTGATGTACTGTGGACGCCTCACAAGTCGTCTCTGTCGTCGGTCGTCTCGAAGGTAACTAAGGACCTCAAGACGCAGCTGTGTACTTCGGAATCGTGCTTTTAAATGTCCTGGATGTCTAGTTTAATTGTCACTTGCCATTACAGAAGGTCTATGCCACTTCCTGCGGATACCTTCACACAGCTATTCGAGACGCCCGTGCACGCACTCCTCAGGGACAGCGATGACAGGCGGTCAGGTTACTTGCGAGGTGCTTCGAGCGGAAGGTAGTCCCGCTTCTCCTCAATACCCCTCACTCCCTCCCTGACTCCGCTTCCAGCCGCCATTCCTCAACATTGGATTTCAAGATTTATCCAGAGAATGCGATCACAGTCTCGGTTGTGTAGTACAGTCCTACGTAGTGGGGGCAAGGGGATTGGATGATGATGATGGTGATGTATGCGACATTCAAATATCGTGCTTCCCATAGGACACACTTTGACTTGACCGGAGAGTACAGGTCACTGTGTCTTCGTTGTCGCGACTTCGTTCTTGTATTTGTAGACAGTTGACCAACTTTTCTAAGCGACAGTCCATTTGCTTTTTTTCTTCTGTTGCTGTCTGGGAACTACAGGTTCAGTGTCCTTAATGTTTTCGAGTCAAGTCAGATGATTATTCATTCCCAAACCCTGATTAAATATTTTCGTGCGATTGTGAAGTAAATATATATCTAGGTTTGGATTGCACGACTGTATATTCTTGTGCTAGCTAGACAGAAGACGAAGCATTGAAGTTTTTTTAATATTACTGACTACCGCTCAGTTTGGATGCCATTGATAAACACTGAAGACTGGAGAATGGAAAAATTGGAAAAAGACGGTATTCAAGAATCGTTCACTTTGTATGTGTTCTTAGTAACAGCTCACACATTCTCTGACGACAGCTGTTAATACGTACAAAAGAGTTAACTGGACAGTTGAAACTGCCCTCAGCCTGAAGAGGAAGCACTTTGTATCTCAAAGAGATCCGTGCACAAACAACACACTCGGCACCGTGTAATCTGTCTTCTATCTGTAACTGACTTCCGTCAGCGCTGGCGTGATGAAGCCGTCGCTGATGTGCTGTGCAAACATTTATCGTACTCACGACGGTACTGTCAGTGCGGTTGTTGCATCAACTATTGTTGTTCAGGTGGATGAATGTCGACAGTTTTCCTAGTATTATCCTGTCGCATTGGGCGTGATACAAAGCACTATTTACTCAACTGTTTAATAATAAAAATATCAATAAGAAGAAAAAGAAGATATGTTTATATAGCTACGAATCCTAACGTGTGTCCAGGCTTTCTGGGCTACATCCTTACCAAGCCATGAATAATATCCAGGTACATGTCTTTATAAACTAGCCAAACTGCGGACTGAAGACGTGAAGAGGAAAGTATGGTTTGCTGAACTGATGAGGATGGTAGGAAGATGAAAGAGTAACGTGAATGAAAAAGCAGAGCTTCATTCTTGTAGTCGTATTCAGTTTAATTCCACTGGTTGTCCTAGAGCTCACATCTGTGTTATATCATTTCAGAATTTAGACATGCCAAACTGAGGGTTTCCTGAGGGCCTTACGGGTCACATTTGTGTTGTCATGTGGGTCGCACACAACTAATTGAAGTCATTTAATAAAAATAATATTACTTAAGCTTAGAAACATACAATGTACCTACAAAAGGTTTAGCGGCTAGCCACATTCACGAATGCAAAGTAATGAAGTAGTTTAGCAAAAAAATCAAAAAAGGATTTTAAACGGCAACATAGACTTATATGCAACAGCAATAAATACGCTACAAAAATTACCATAGTTCAGAATAAACATTTATTTACAACTACTTTTAGTGTTTTGTCCTAAGGCTTGGCACCTCGTTTTAATGACAATTCTTGCTAGCTTAGTTTAGTCCTTCTTACTCTTCGAGGAGCATAGGGCCACATTTTTGCTGTTTGTTTGAAATGTCTGTGCAGTTCTCACTTTCAATTGAGATGAGAGATGTTGATCAGTCAGTCTGTTCTTTGAGGAGTGTTTGATGATTTCACGAAGGAAAATAACTGTTCACACATAGAACTGAATATTTCCATAATCCTTGTGTGAAACTTCGTGGAGTTTGTAAACATTTTCAGGAAATTATTAAAAGACCTGTTTAACAGATTTTGGTGATTGCTACAGTATCCTTTGTGCCAGCCTCGTGTTTGACGTGCCTGGGTGTAGACAACGTCCGAGTTGCGTCATGAGTCACTTAGTCGTGTTATCAGCAAATGACTGGTCGGAAACGGGGTGACGACAGTTAATAAGGAAAGAGAGTGGTTTGGTGTACATGATAAAAATGACTGATCCAAAAACAGATATCGTGGAATTCCAAATGAAAGGGCAGATGGATGAAACATGATTGATAACAACAGACTGAGTGCGAAAATCACTTTCCAAACTACAGTGGAACAATTCCGAAGATGCCGTAGTTTCATCGAGGTGTGCTGTCATCAACGGTGTCAAATACTGCCCTGAGGTCAAGCGAAGTCAAGACAAAGAGATTTCTGTTATCAAAAGCCAACAAAATGTCATTTCCAACTTGTAGCAGCGCAGTCTTGGTGCTGTGTAAATGAGAGATATGATGGTTGTTGAAAGGATAACAAAGAATTATCACTCAAGTATGCAAAGAGCTGTTTGAGGACGATCTTTCGTAAGATTTTGGAGAGGAAGGAGAAATTCGATACCGCACGATAGTTCTTTTTTTTTAAGAATCGTTTTGGTCTAGAATCGTTTTCATAAGGAGTGGTCTCATCACTGCAGTCTTGAATGGAAGTCAAATGATAGACTGCTATTTATGGTGTTGGTGATAGGAGGCAAAAGTGGGTTAATGCATTCTACCAGCAGGGACACGGGAACAGGATCCATCAAACAAGTAGTTGGTTTTGGCTGCTTTCACGTCTGCTTGTGTCTGTGAGTGGAATGAGCTCGGTGAGAGGGAGGTGGCTCTCAAAGAGACTCACAGTTTTTAGAAGCAAATACATTTGGCAAGTAGCAGAGTACCGTTGATTAGCATGATCGCCGAATCTCGGTTATTTTGGTCAAGAAGAAATCAGAGAATGAGTTGTGGGTCGACATGATAGATGGCTGGAAGCGGAAAAGAACCTTTGTTTCCCTCTCTAGCTCCCATACAGTTCATAGAATTGAAATAGCTATGGGAAAGTTGGGAACTGAAATAAGAGGTTTTTGACATGAAGAACGATGAAAGTGAACCTTCGCTTTGTATAACTATAAATCTCTTTAAAAACATCTAACGGGCTTCAGCAACTGTCGTTCAGCTAGACGTTTCGCCTCTTTTAGCCTCACGACATCATTTTGTTTCTAATGACAGTGTACCGTACTTCACACGTGTATGTTTGAGATTGTAGCATTGAACTGGTGTCAGTGTCAAGTATCTCTCGAAGTGAGATTCCAGTGTTTCTGCAGAACTCTATGTGTGTGTGCAAGTAGTAGGGGATATTTTAAGAGCAAGATCAGATGCAAAGGTAAAAAATTTAATTAATGAAGCCAATATTGCGAGCTTCCCTGAAAATAGGAGGGGCAGCTCCACATTTAGATCATAGACGATTCAGTAGTGAGCTTTTGAATAATTCGAGTGCTGAAAAGTATGTCATTAATGGTGGAGTACAACACCCAGTCAGTTCTATGCAGCCTCATTAATTGCGCTCAGTCATTGACTAAGGCTATCTAAATTCACAAGGCAGCCATTTGGCAAATTTCGAATCCTGTTCGCTCGCTTGTGTGTGTGCATCCAACGGACATCCGCCCACGGAGATCTCAGCCAGTGAAATCGAAAACCGTATGGACAAGTCAAAATTGATTATCTAAGTCGTTTTTTACCTTGCGTTGACAGGATTCAAAAGATTGTAGCTATTCCCTAGAAAGTAGTTGTATCGTTGCCTTGGCGTTTAGGGAGGAAAAAAGAGATGCGTGTACCTGGGTGCAAGCGGAGGGGTTTTCACTTCTGGCATTTCCACGCAGCTGCCCTCCTTCCATCACTTTCGTTTAATAGACGCGTGGAAGGACGCTTCTAGGTGACAGTCCTCCTAACGACGGTTGCTGGTTTCAAATTTCCAAGATCCTTGTAAACCGGGGAGGAGGGAAGGGGGAAAGCTACGTTGGCGTTTTAGGCGTCTCAGAAAGTTGTTTGTAGCTGATGGAGATGACGCAGTAATCGACTTCGGATGACAGGGGTACCTGGCAACCACTCGACACTCCTTCTTCACCTTCCCCTTATTTTGTGTCTGCTGACTTTTCTAGGTTGCTGGATGCTGCCTACACATACCATGTCTGTATATAAGGCAAATGTTAACCTTAACCTGTACTTGGATGTAGCATTTCTGGATCTTTAATTTATTCAACCATAGAAATTTGAACAGTTGATATATATATATAATTGTTTTAATCATTAAAAATAATACTACAGCTATTTGTCGATGTTTATACGTCTCCAGTTACTGATGCGGATGGTGAAACGAACTTCCCATGTGTTTATGTGCGTGTTTGTGTGTGTGTGAGAGAGAGAGAACAGCAACCGTTTCTGTTTCTTTTGAACCACACCGGGATTTTCACTATGAAAATCGCATTTTACTACTGCAGATCGCGATTTGGAATGCTTTAGGAAACAGCTTTTAAAAGAGACGCTGACTGTACAGAAAACACATATTTCGATCCGCACCAAATGCCACTTTGTATGGCGATATTTACCTTGTCTGCGAGCTGCTCCTGACGTAGAGCCCACGGCTTCTAAGAGTAAAACGATTATTTGCCTTTCGATGTGCGTGCCGAATTAAGACATTCTTCACTCGAGGTAGTCGTATTGGAGCTTGAAAAAAAAAAGTCGGAAATTCTTTGTTTCCTTGTGCTCCTGTAAGCTGGCCAGCAACAACTTGAAAGCCTAACCCGACTGCTCAGTTGTTATCAAACTAAAAGATGCTAACAGACAAAATCTGAGCCCGAAAAAAAAAAATGTGCTTCTAACAAGTCTTTGAACACTTCAGATTTTACTAGGGTTTTTAAAAGAGACATTATTTTTTCGCCCGACCTCAGAAATGTCGACTCGCTGATTGGTCACTTCCTCGTTCAGTTATACTTGAAACTGTCGCATAGACTGCGCCCCTTATTGACCTCAGAAGTACAAATTGAGGTCATTCCTCGAGTGTTTTATCTAAAATAATAATCATTGAAAATTCACTAAGCCTTTTATAGGCATTTGACAGCGGTATGTGTGTAGCCTTTAGTGCTTGTATGTGTACAACACATTTGTGTAGGCGTACTGTATCAGTGTCTACAACAAAACATTCTTGTCGACCGGAAAATTAATTACAAGATCCCCGATGCTAAAAGCCTTTGACATTAAGCGCCTGTCGATGATGATTGCGATGTGTGGCTGTGTAGATAATTCAACTCTGAATATTTGGGAGGTTCTTGTGTTCTTTTGTAAAGAATGACTCTCTGGTTTCGGATTATGTACTGGTGACAGTAAAAGGTTGCTTTATGGGTGTATCGTGTTTGCTAAGACTCGTAAATGACATTTGTCCCTTAATTGTGATCGCCGCGCTAGTGAATGTTCAACATTTGTCGAGACTTTTTAATTGTAATTCTTTAAGTAGTATAACTGCAGTCGTATCTACCGGTGTCGCAATTTGAGCTGTCCTTTCTATTCTTTCGTGTACAGCAACATAAGATGCCTTGTGTTTAATGATTTATCGGTATAAATTTTTGGGATATATAATTTTATTGATTTTGCTGTGATATTACTCGGTGACGATTTTTTTTTTTAAATTTCGCAGTCGTTGGGTCTTCGTAGCATTCGAATAAGATCGCCTATAGGTGTTACCACGAACTTGTATTGCTGGACTGCTGGCAGACGATTTTTTCCAGATAACTACTAAAACGAGGCATGCTACTACAAAGCTTCCGGTTTAGTCCCATTCTTTGTTAAGGCTCGCCGAGACTAGCAGCGAACTTTGCAAGAGGCTAAGCGTTGATCTTGGCAGACAGCAATCCACCTATACACATCTATGGTGTTACAGTTTCTGAATCACAGACCAAGCTGTATTTTGTATTTATTTATCGGTTTGACATATTCTACGTTCATCCTGAAACGTGTTCTCGCTCACGCTGTTGCTACAGGCGCGACCAGCGAATGTTTGGACAGGTGGAATCAAAAGGTAAAGCAATGACACCGGTACCTGTAGGTGTACATAGATGTATTCGCTGCCGGCGGAGAAAACGGTTGACGACGTTTTGACGTCACTCAGTAGCCTAGCCTGTCGCGGCACGCGCAGAATCGCATCCACTCGACTACGCGGTGACGAGACGTTGGACCTGCTGCATTGTTACTGCTGCACGAACACTTATTGCACGCTCGTCGTGGTGCTTGGACTGCTGGGCTCGCCACGCCACATACGAATCATACTCCGGTTCTTGTTGGTAACTACGGGATTGTGTTGATACTCTTTTTTTTTATTTTTTAATAGTCGCCGTGTTTCGAAAGGATGATGAGATCGGGCGGCGTTATATAGTTCGTTGCGACTGTGATAAAGAGATTCCTGTGGAAAACGTATCACCTACGGCTCGTTTCATTATGGATGCCGATGTATAGTAATGGTGCGCTGCACCGAGTTTTAAATCTGCGAGGTCCATGGGATGGTAGGTAGTGAGTGATAAAACAAAATGTAAAACTGTATCAGGCTACGCGTGCTATATGCGTATATGCGTATTTGAGATGAGATATTGCGGACTTGTTTAAGCCAACGTACACTGCTAGATTAATTGTGATTGGTCTTTTATCATTCAGAATGATAAACAAATCTTTATTTTCAGAATCGTGACTGTTTTTTTGTTTCGTTTTTTCCTGACAGAGATTAGAAGCTGTTTCTCTTTGCTTTCAAGATTTTATTAAGTTTTCAAACATTGTAATAGTTGATATCACGAACAAGAAGCTAGTCTTCACATTTTG